>NC_047525.1:17662393-17827393 GCF_902827115.2 Pseudochaenichthys georgianus | reverse complement strand
CCATATGTCACGGATATCATACTCTGTGCTAAATAAGAGACATGTAATCATTTACAAAACATCACCATGTTGTTATTTAGCAAAATAATGTTGTTTAGCTGTTGGAGTCTACCGGACCAGGTCCGTCCTCCGCGCAGATCGTTTGGATATGGCCAGAGCGGGGTCGCTGTCCGGATCTGCCGATGACCGTTCTTAGTTCTGAGGGAAAAGGAATTGTGTCCTAGGCACTATTCTCTGTTAGCTGTACAAAACTAGACTTTGCACTTCAATGGATTGTTTCTTCAAATAAGCACTTTATTACACAGTTCAACAAAGATACATCAATCTGATACTATACCACAAAGCGCCTTGGACTCCTTCTTGAGTTCTCACGGTGACAAGCTCGTCAGTGTAAGATCCCAGTTGAAGAGAGCCCCGAGTTATAGAAACATTCTGTTCTTTATAGTATTTGCTGTGAAGCCCCCACCTTTGGTGCTCTCTCTTGCTGTAATCTGCCTTTGCTGCCCAGCAACCCCCAGTTTTAGCCACGGTCAGGGCCAGGGCCCAACTCCCTCTTCCTAATTTCGATGTCTCTTTATTACCGCTTTATCTGGTTTTCGCTCACAAGAGAGTTGCGCCTTTTGAAGGTCAGGGCCACACATACTCGTAACATGGTGTTCTAGTCCTTGAAGATAACAGGATGTAGCCGGTACACAGTACTTTTCCACTCAGACAGCTCAATGTTTTTAGCGTTTCCATGATAGGATTTACTATATCTTATATTCACTGTTACTTTTGCCTTATCTTTATCCTTCAACAATTAATCGTATTAAGATAGCATCTTCATTCAAGTGTAATGTGGTCTCGTTTTAAGCAACAACAGCTTCACTGCGATGCGTTAGCTAACATCGAAGAGGGTGTACAGCAGGGGTCGGCAACAGGCCCAGACGCCGACCTATACGGACCCGGAGCTATAATCAATACATTAATAGGGGATTTTTCGGCTCCTCCCGCTTTTTTAACGCTGATTTGGGTGACTTGTGTAATTCGTGGAGAACCGAAGAGTTTTCGTTTTGGGGGTGGGGGGAGTCCGTCCGTCCGTCAGTCAGTCTGACTGACGGACAACTTCTCACTTAAAAAAAGAAGAAGAAATCTAGCCCGCAAAAATAATTAAGTGCTGACAGAGAGCACCGGAACGCCGCTCCAGCCCTTCAAATATTGCAATACCCATAAGGAGCCGTACACATGCCGCAGTGTTTGCGTTGCTGTGTCTTTAGTTGTAAGCACAGTGGTGATCTGCTGTTATTAGCATCTGGTTAGCTAGCTATGCTAACAAATTCAAAGCGCTTTTCTACAACCAGGTGGAAGAGAGCTCTCTCCTGAGAGGCTCAAATAACCTCAGCTCAGTGAGGTTAAGGCACACCTTGATATGATCAATAGAGTTATTAATGAGACTAAATGAAAAACAGGTATAAAATACTATATGACAGTAACAAAAAAGTTGTTAAAAATAACAAGAATAGAGTTTAAAATGGGAGTGATTTGTAAAATATGTTCTGTTTCATATGGGTGTTGAGAGATGTATCCATAGATCTCTTAATGTTGCTCTCAAAGTGCACCAGATTGATGCTTTTAGCTTCAATATTTAAAAAAAAAATTCCCGGGGGAGCATGCCCCCGGACACTCCTAGAAGAGGTTAGGGCCCCCCCACTTCAATCATGTTCACATGGATAGGATACCAAATACATTTGCACACATCTTGTGTCCGTATCATGGCACATGCATGCATACGTGAGTCATGGTGAGATATCTGGATTAAGAGGTTGCTTTTTCTTTGCACAGCATGCAAGAAAGGCCAAATGAATGGGCTGTGATTTTAGTTTTTTTAAGCAGAGGTTGAGTTCAATAATTTGTACGACCCTCGGAGGATGTTGTAAAAATTGAAAGGAAAAAGGTCCCCACCCCTGCTGTAAATAATAATAAAAACCCTTGATTTATGATTTATAACATCTCTGTCTCCTATTGATCTGATTATAAAGAATAGCCAGTTAATTGAAGCATTATAGCACAGGCCTTTGTCAGATGGTATATTACGCTGTTTTTTTCTGCTTCGAATAGTTCTCTCTTTTTTCACCATACCTGTGTTTGCATCACTGTAACCAATGAGCACCTGCATGTGTATGAGAATGGCCCTGACTCCATGTCGGCCCAGATTTACAAACTCCTGCTCAATTCTTACACTGAATTAAAAAAAAGTGAGTGAGGGACTGCAATATAAGAGGGAAAGAAAGAGAAACTTTAAAACTGTTAAATTGTTATGATGTGTAAAGACTGATATTGTTCTATAATCGTCTGAAACTGTTAAGTCATGATGTGAAACGGTTTACAAAGAAAAAGGGACTCAAGCTGCTGCTTCACTTTATTTTATTTATCTAAAATTAAGCACTTTTAAGATGCACATATTTTCAAAAGCTATTTTATTTATTTTCTCTATTTTATTTGTAAATGCAGCCCGAGAGGAACATTACACATATCCACAGTATTTACTGTATAGTTCAATGTTAATTGACAATAAATATTGTTGTTTTTGAATTGTACTTTATTTGATTGGCAGTCAGTTGTTGATTACATGCAGACGTTGATAAAGCTACAGGTCACTTCAATATATATCACACTAATTCATGAAGCAAGTTAGACATTTTGATGTTCCGGACCTTTGCATGGGGAGATTTTCTCTAACTGGACCTCGTTGAATTTGAGTTGAAGACCCCTGGTGTACAGATTAAGTGTGGCTGACTTTGCAAATGTCAATACACTGAGGAATTTTTAAGCACTCAAATTAATCCTTCCAGCAAGGATGCCTTTTACTGCTTATGAATTACTGTTTTATTTGTAGAAGGACTATAAAACAAGAAAGCCTCAGCCTGTAAGGTGAGCTGTATACCTCATTCACTTTAGAGAATGTAGACAGTTTGACCTGAAAACTTTTGTTCACCCTTGACCCTTCTTTCTATAATTTACCATGCTCTGTTTCAGGGTTTACTCCGACCTGTCCCAAGTAACAAACAACCTGACACACCAGCGGTTCCAGCTCACTGAGGACAAGGAAGAGGCGGACATCATTTGGGGATATACTCACATCAAAGACTACAGGTGAGCAACACACAGCATGCTTTCAGTGGAGCTCTTTTGTCATTCAGACACAAGATATGTTGTAGGAAATTAGCTTGATTATATGCGTTAAAAATGAGATTTATCAGATATATAATCCAATATCTACATTGTTTGAGGCCTTTAGTAAATGCCTTTTTATGATTTAGGCACAGAAAGGTTCCCACACATAACAGCTCAAGAACATGCTGTTTGTATAGTCTTGGTATTTCTTGGGGATAATTGTTCAGAGACACTTTTTTCCACCCTCCCCCCCGGAAAGAGGTGCTGCAGCACAGGCAGTGTGAGATAGCAAAGCACTTTATCAACATTACAACTGAACTCCTCCACACCAGTCCCAGACAGTAACCTTGAACATCTCACACCTTGTGGTATGAAGCTGTGTTAGAAAAACAATCCCAATTATTGGTATTAACCAATGTCATCACCTTGAAAGGGGAACAAAATAACCATTGTAAGTAAACTATAGTTAAAACTTAACTTCTGGAGCAGCTTTTATTATAGCTATCGGGTGTAATCAATACATGATAAACACGTTTTCATGTCAGACTAGGACCATTAACAATCCACAGAAAAGTACGGTGGTAAAAAATGTCCTATTATCTGCCATAATAGGATTGTAACAAGTAGTCAGACTAGCTTCAGTGGTTATGCTAACGTCACCAATGTAATACCAGAGAAATTTAAATAACAGCGCTATGATGTCAAACAGTGTCAATTTAAAAAAAACATTCACTTATGAGGATGTAAATGATTTACGAGGGGAAGTAATAAGTCAGTTAGGCACAGTTTTTGAAAGGGTTACATCCAGACAAGGATAGGGCACACACAACCATCTTGGGCAAATGCAATAAACAAAAAAACATAGCATGTAAGGACTTCTCACCAGTAGAAGTCCATTGGTTTCTCTCCCCCTTCTATTCCTGTTGTCATAAATCCTTCCTAAACAACAGAGCACCTCGTGTCTCAAAGAATTAAGAAAGACTTCCAGGATCTGAGAATGGGTCGCAACAGTAAAAGGTTAATATTTAGAAAAAACCGTTAATGCAATCACAAAAAAACAAAATGTACATGACACTTCATCAATGTTTGCTGACACTTTAACCTTGTTATACGCGGACAAATTCTAAACTCAGTCCAACACATGACCAGTACATTCAATCTGCAAAGGTTATTTTATACAATCTTAACAGCAGGATAGCAAAAATTATTAATTAAAAAAAAACGTTAAACACATGACCACCAACACTAGTGTTAATTTCGTCAGCTATTTTTTAATTTAGTTTTAGTCTTAGTCCTGTGTTAAATTTCCTTTTTAGTTTTAGTCATATTTAGTCACCTTCATCCTGTTTTTATTTAGTCAAGTTTTAGTCGACTAAAAGTCTGAGCATTTTAGTCTTATTTTAGTCGACTAAAACAGTAAACATTTTAGTCAAGATTTAGTCGACTAAAAGTCTGAGCATTTTAGTCATATTTTAGTCAAAGAAAACAAATTATTTTAGTCTACTTTTTGTCAATGAAAACTGAGTCTTTTTTAGTCATCAGATTATATAGAACATTTCAGTCAAACTAGTCTAGCCAAAACCAATAATTTGTCATTTTAGTATATAAATAAATAAGATTATCTTGTCCTTATTTGATGAAAAACACAGGTTGAATAATTTAAGAATGCAGTTTTGCAGAGAGTATCTGGTCAGGTTTGTGGTGTTTGCACCTCTGTGTTATGGCCACATTGCTTCCCTTCTGATAAAACAATGCATTCGCTTTTTTTCTCCGCCTCATTGTAGCGAAAATGGGCCCAAATATCACATCGTTTATTTCTCCCAAGCAGTGGTGGATTTAGACTTTTCGTTGTCAGTCATTTTGACGGACAGGATCGTAACATTTCTGTCATAATCCATTATTATCCGTCAAGTGCACAATGTATCACTCACTCGCGCTGACGGGGGGGGTATTCGGTTAACGCGACCACTGCTCCCAAGCCCTGTTGTTGCCATTTTATTTTCTGTTAAATAAGGTTAGTTAGACCATGAGTTAGACCCGAGTCTTCCTGACAGTTCATATTGTGCCGCTGCCCGGTGTAATTCAAATGTACCGCCGCGCGCAGCACAGAAACAGCTGCTGCTCTGCCGCAGCACCGGAAATGGAACTGCTGGGAGAAAAACTGACTATCAGAGATATAACGTTATCTTTGATAATATTTCGTTTCCTCATTTTTCATCAACGAAAGTAAAGAGAGATTTTGTCATAGTTTTTATTTAGTAAACTACATTTTCGTCTCGTCACTTTTCGTCAACGATATTGCATGATGATTTCGTTACAGTTATTGTTTACTGCCGTCGGTGCCGTCTCGTCATCGTCTCGTTTTCGTCATGGAAAAAAAGGTCGTTGACGAACACATTTCGTCATAGTTTTAGTCAACGAAATTAACACTAACCAACACAGACTAAGACAGATAATAGATAAAGACATTACGCTATTTATTTATGTTGTTCAGGTGTTTTAAGTGTATACAAAAACAACCTCGAAATGCTACACAAAAAGGGCCTTTTAAAAGACAGTGTAATGTGAACGTAGGGTAAGGTTCCTCCTCTTTAGCCCATGGGAGTGGATAAAGTATTTGAAACAAAAGGCTAAAGTCCGTAAATAGCATGTCATTATTTAATATCAAGCACAATTGTGTGAAGTCCACATCATGGTTCTTGTTGATACGATTGTCCTTACATCTTCTCTGACAGGAAGCTGAGCGAGGAACGACCTCATGTGATGCTGAACCAGTTTCCCTGTGAGAGCATCATCACGGTGAAGGACTGCATGGCTGCCGTGGCTCGAAGGGCGAAATGCGGCCAACAACCTGATTGGCTCCCAGAGACCTTTAACCTCCACTCAGAGCTGCCGCAATTCATCAAGCATTATAAACAGAGACAACAGAGGTGGGAATGTTGCAAAGTCTTCCAAAATATGTAGCTGATTGTTAGAAAAATATCACATGTCACCGGCTTGAGCTTCAATAACTGGATGCATGTATTTATTATCCTTGCAAGAATGGAAGTAGTCATCACATACAGAGCATATGGTACCAATAGTTCCTTCACATGCTTATAAGAGAGGGAGTTACACAGTCACAAGATACATGGATACCGGTTCAAAGCGGTATTCTATGCTTGGCTCTGGGGCTACTGGGGTTACTGCGGAGCGCATAAAGCAGACTCTTCACGCTAAGGAAGGATCACTTCTTCTTCAGGGCAGGGAAGGCTACGCAGTACGCAGGCTACTGTCCCGCAGCTGCTGCCTCTCTGTTGGACTCCGGTACTTCACATTACTCACAAGATTGAGTGGGGGGGGGGGGGTGAACGCACTAAGAACTCCGCCACAGCGCATACCGGATGAGAATGTCTGGCGTGCCAGATTTGGCCCGCGGGCCTCCAGTTGATGGTCACTGCCCTAGGGGCTGAATCATCATGTTAATCGTTGGAACCTAGCTATCGTAGGTTCACAACAGTGTCTCATGAGCTTCATTTATGTAATCATACATCTGGTTACGTACACAGTTACAGTTAGGCCTTTGTTATCATGTGCTACTCTGATATTGAAAGAGTATATTCAGTATTTTCCCAACACTGATGTTGTTGATCCATGAGCACTAAAGTACAACGTTGATGTTTTGGCATGTGTTTCAGGGGGAATGATAATCATTGGATCTGTAAGCCCTGGAATTTGGCTCGTGGACTGGACATGCACATCACCAACAACCTGGACTACATTATCAGACAAAGAGAGAGTACACCAAAGGTACACCCGCTGAGAAACAGACGCCATGAAGCCAGCTTGCTTAAGGAGACTTTGTACATTAATCGGACAGAAAAAAAGCAACATTTTACAGACCAGACTCAAACGTTATTTTTTTTCTAAGTTCCCCTACTGCGTTGAATGCAGTGAAGTGAGGTGTTAATGAGGGACAGGATTATAGGTTTTGGAAAGTTACCTTAATTGGTGGATGCACCCAATGTGACACGAAAGCTACAGGTTTTAGCGCAGCTCGCCATGGCTCGGTTCACCTTTAGCCATGGCGAGCCACGCTAAAACCTGTGGTCGAAATGCGGCTTAAGAGTGCTAGCTTATTTTCCCGCTTGCTAGTCGCAGCATTTCTTCCCAACAGACTTCACTTTTTAGGTCATTGTGTGGCATTCTATACGATAATTTGCTTGTAACGTGTGGAGCGACCGGCTTGTGTTACTTATTTTGTTAAGTGTCCCAGTGAGGTAAATAAAATAAAAAGGAGACGGATGCTAGGGTTGAAGTTCTTAGGTGTTTTTTATTTATTGAGAGTTATGGTTGGCAAGGGTTGGGTTTACATACACACGGCATACTCAGTTACTAGGATTAATTATTGGAAAGAAATTGCCTTGGTAAGTTGGCATCTATCAGCTGTGCAGCCGAAGCCGAAGTTCAGTCGGACTCGAGTGATCGTCTCGCATCTCTTATATGCTGCCTTAAACAGGATGTATACCCCATATTGGGTAAGAAAACTTGAAAACTAAAAGTGACATGCAAGCTGTGCTTCCTGTGTTGTTGCGCCACATGTGCAGCTGATGCAGGAGCTCAAAGTGAGCTGTTGCAACAGAGAAATGCCATGGGTTGTAACAAATCACTCCATAAGAACATTCCGCTATTTATTTTACTCAATACAATGTCAAAAAATGTGTCTTAGTTAAAGTAATGGAAACAGTTATTGCGCACATACGAAGGAAGCATTTATATTAATCTTACATTTTATTATTTAGTAGCCTCTAACTGTGTGTTTTGCCGTGTCTGTGTTTTCCAGGTGGTGTGTAAGTACATTGAAGACCCAGTGCTGTTCAACAGAGAGGAGGTGGGAATGGTGAAGTTTGACATTCGCTACATGCTGATGTTGCACTCTGTGCAGCCTCTGCGTCTCTACGCCTACAACGTCTTCTGGTTGCGCTTTGCTAATAGGTACAGCATGCATGCATGCATGCATTTGTCAATACATTGGTGGCTTCTGCGGCTCAGGAGGTTAAGTGGGCTACTAGTCCAGCATCAAGTCCTCAAAAAAGGCTTTAGTTTTTGAGATACCCCTACCCGAGGTAGAACAAATGACAACAATGATTTCTTATCTTTAGGGTCTCCCATTAATGAAATTGATTGTTGTGAAATTTTATTTTGGGGAAAAAACGTTTTTTTGGTTGTTCTTTAGAACTACCCCAATCCCTGAAAAAGAGCCAAATTAGACCAGGCCGAATATGGGAAAGGTGACAAAAAAGCCCATAACTTGAGAATGATCACTCTTTTCCTCTTCAGATTTGCTGAGGTATGAACCAGGTAGCTGTCACATCACCAAATAGTCAGACAATTATTTAACTAAAAAAATACTGAATTATAGTCCTGTAAACTTAGCTTTAGTTTAGACGGAAATTGTACTTTTTGGTGATAGGAACATAGGACTCAATCACTTTTCTCTCATTTATCAGAAAAACAGAAATCCATAAAAAATATACCATTACTGAATTGTCTAGGGTGCTATTGAACACTAACCAGTAGTTGTATGGAAATATCTGGTACAGTTCTATTGCAAATGAGATTTCATTATACATTTCTGATAGTCAAATTCCGAATGGGGGATAAGTGGCACAATAGCCTATAAGTTAAGAATGCTCACTGTGATGGTCATTATATTCACCAAACCCAAAACAATAAAGTGTACTAGTTCTAAATTGCAAGCCTCTAAAATATAGGTGTAAATAGTACAGGTTGTATTGAAACTGGAACCTTAATTCAAAGTACAGTATACATATCATCAAATAATTCGGTGAGAGGTCAAGTATATAGATACTAGAATATAATGTTAAATGTCAGGTTCCTCAGAAACGTTAGGGGACACATTTTGACATTCTGCACAGCAGGTGCAGGGGAAGTACAGGGAAGGCCAACAGAGAGGCACTGGCACTTCCCACTCTCTCCACACTTCTGAGTAATGTCTCTCACTTCTGTAGGTGCTGGGGGTTTTGTAAATAGCACTGGTTGAATGGCCCCATCTCTGACAATCCACCCCTTGCCAACAGGACTCCACAACAAGGGTGTGGGCAAGTGGCTGTGACACCATATCGCTGTCTGAAACATTGCTCTTTTCATGTTGTTGAAATGCATCCTCTGTTGGCGGCAGATTTTCCGAGGCTGCATCTGTTGTTGATACAATTATGAACCTCAGTTCATCCAAGTTTGTGTACATCAGTCCAATTTCCTTTTTTTCATATAGCAGAAGTGCAAATTCTCTTGCGACTGGCAAAGACTCTTCCAAGCTGGCAGAGAGTCCAAAATGGGCCAGCTCGCTGAGATGGGTCTTGAGTTTGGTGAATGCTGTTGTCTTTCCTATTCTGTACAAACTACTTGTTGTGCCACAGCCAGTGAGTGCATGACATGCTGGTAGACAGTTAGACATGTAGTTTAGACAGCTAGTTGGACAGCTTCAGGACCATCTCCAACTAAACGGCCTCTTTGAGAAATTCCAGTCCGGTTTCTGTTCCGCCCACAGCACTGAAACAGCTCTGTTCAGGGTCACAAACGGCTCTTTTTCAGGGATTGGGGTAGTTCTAAAGAAATAAAATGTTCCAACAATCAATTTCATTAATGGGAGACCCTAAAGATAAGAAAAATCATTCTTGTCATTTGTTCTACCTCGGGTAGGGGTATCTCAAAATCTGAGGGCCCTTCCTGCAGGGGTGTCAAACTCAAGGCCCGGGGGCCAAATACGGCCCGCGACTTCATTTTATGTGGCCCTCAAGAGCTTGCAAAGAATAGAATACGTTTATTATACAGTTACATGCCACTTTACAGAATTGCCCATACTACATGTCCCACAATGCATCTCATTTTGTGACATGCGCTGCGCACTGAAGAGACTTGCAATTAGTTGCAATTATTTTCCCCATACTTCTGCTTTCAGACGTAGTTAATTATGAAGTCATTATACCCTCTCGATAATAATCCAATTCAGAGGCAATCATGTAATATAATACATCATTTTATATACATTATATATATTTATATATGTATATTTATATACTTACAACCAGCCCTTTGAGTGCAACCATAATGCTGATGTGGCCCGCCATGAAATTGAGTTTGACCCCCCTGTGCTAGACTATACCCCCGTCAACATGTCATAGTGTCCTTGGGCAAGATACTTAAACTCAAATTGTGTGAGTGAATGTTTTTCGCTGCTGATAAGCAGACACGTCTTGTGCTGTAAAAGCACTTTTAGCTGTTGCAAAGACTAGACATCACAATAGTGCTATAAAAATCCCTTTTTTATTATTGTAAATCTCTCTTTTTGTACAAATATCTACTGTATCTCTGACTAGATTCTCAAAATGGAGGAATTTCCTTTTGGTATGAGTTTCAAATGTAAAAAAACACTTTAGGAGTCATGACACACAATATTGGCATTGGGGGTTGAACCTTGAGGCTGTAATGCTCATTGTGAAGAAAACAAAACCATTAGATAGAAACAACGTATTGTCTAAACTGAAATTGACTTAATGGTGCTACTAGAAGATAAGTCGATTGCCAAATTCATAAAGATAAGTTCTCCGGTAACCATGAACAGCTATATCAGAGTTCATGGCAATCCATCCAAGAGGTAGGGCTCTATTTTAATTTGAACTCAAGTGCTAGACTGACCAACATGCTGTCTTTTGACTCCTGCTGATTGTGTGTATTTAAACAATACAAGTGTCAAGAAGACTCAAGAAATTCAAGAGGTTACACTTGACTTTACCTTATTCTCATGCAGAGTGAACTTTTTCTCATACATGAATCTGATATTTCTCTCTCCCATCCAGACCTTTCTCCTTGGACACTTTTGATGATTACCAAAAACACTTCACCGTCATGAACTATGCGGAGGGGGTGCAGCTTAAGCAGGTTCATTCAAAAAATTGCCTTTCCTGGTTATTCATCCTTGCACTATTTATTTGTAGAATTAGTCTGTGGTCACAAGATCATAGGCTTGCTGAAGCTTTTTCGTGTCAGAACTGTGTGGCGGTAATTCTTGAAATGAACTAGTCAAAGGGTTCTGCAAAAGAAGCACACAGAAAGCAATGTCTCCACAGCTGAGTGCAACAACTCAAACTGAAGAGAGGGCTCAACCAGGCTGATTATATGACGTAGTGGCACCTTGTGACTAATGTTATGGAAATTATGATTATCAGAGAATTGAATGCTGTGATGTTATATAACATTAAAATAATAATATGCTGTAAGCCTTACATATCAAGAGACAGTAGATCTCAGCACTCAGGAAGAGGATCAGTCTCAAGGTGCCATGTGACCAGACTGTGGGTGATCAGTGATCCGAGAGAGGGAGTTACACAACTGTTTTCATGAATTTGTTACATTTGTTATGTCTGTAAGACCAATAACCATCTCTCTGTTTCTAGGTGCACTACGATGAGTTCATCCCCATGTTTGACAACCAGTACCCGCTGTATCCATGGAAGGAGGTGGAAGTAAGTGAACACTTTGAACCCTTTAACGGGGGGCACTTCCAGGATGTTCTTGAATGAAGGAACTCACCTCATTACGAATAGTTTTCTGTGTCAGGTCCAGCAATACCAATGTAAATCCCTCTGATTATCATCCAGCGTGTCCTAAGCCTCAACCAGAATAGTAACCAAATGTTATGTCTCTCTTTAAACTTCTGTTACGACTGGCTCGAAAGCTGCAACAAAAAGAAGAGCAAAGCGCAGAGTTAGAGTGAACCAAAGATTGTATTATTATTCGACAAAGAAACAGCAGAAACTTAGGCATGCAAAAGCAGGGCAGTGTGGAGGCGGAGGCTGCAGCCCTCCTCATGCCTTTTATGCAGGCCTTGATTAGGGAATTAGGATCACCCGTGGGAGAGGCTGCACCTGAAGGGAGACAATCAGGGGAGAGGGGGAGGGACACACACAAGCAGACATACTGGCCGTATCTAATTTCTGAGATTCCCCTCCTCGACTCCTATCCTCGTGTCTTAGTCCCGCCCACAGGAGATGTGAGCGGAGGAGCCGAGGAGGGGAAGCAGCACGCTGATATAACTGGCTTCCCAAAGCCGATCAATTAGCTCATCTATCCTGGGCATAGGATACGCATCAAACTTGGAGATTTCATTCAATTTTCTGAAATCATTACAGAACCTGTTGGTGTTGTCTGGCTTAGGAACCAGAATGACAGGGCTGGTCCACTCAATGTGAGATTCTTTAATCACCCCCATAGCCAGCATTTTCTGCACTTCTTGCTCAATGGCCGCCTGTCTTGCCTCCGGCACCCGGTAGGGCCGCATCTTTACCTTTTGGCCCGGTTCTGTGTGGATTTGATGTTCCACCACCGTTGTGCTTCCAGGTCGTAGTGAGAACACATCCAAACTCTGCTGAACCAGTTCCTTGGTTTGCTGTAACTGAGCTTTGGATAGCCCTGGACCGTATTCAACTTCGGCCACCTCATTGTCTGGAGAAGAGGGGACACAACCGGGGAAGAACAACACAGCAGTGCCTCTCGGGCGTACCATTTCTTTAACAGGTTAACATGGTATATTTGGGATGGTTTGCGACGGCCAGGTTGGCGTACCTTGTCCCACCTTCTCTGCCACTTCATAGGGACCTTGCCACGATGCCAGATGCCACACTTTGAAAACCCCTGCTCTATAGCTCTTACCACCCCTGGCCAGTGGAACCGGCTCCCAATCCGCTGCCTTGTCTTCTCAACCCCTAGGTGGGCCCCTAGGACATGGCTGTGAGCCAGATGCAACACTGTGGACACATATTGTTTTGGGACAACCAACAAGTCTCTTCGCTGACCTTCAACCTCTTTGGCATAGTATAACAGATTATTTTGTATTAGGAAATGAGGACATGTAAGCTCACCTACTCCTGGAACTGGTTTTCCATCTATTTCAGATTGGGGTCTTACATCTGGGCGGTTTCAAACTGGCCCTTCAAACTTGGAAGCAATGAGACTTCACCCTCCTCATCACCTGTGCTTAGGTCTCCAGGGAAAGCAACAAAAGGGTTATCATTTTAGACCCTCCAGAAAAACGCGATTCTGCGATCGCAGAATTTACCGCATAATCAGCAAAATGGCGCATATTTTAAAAAAGCCGCATATTTATCAAAAGGCCGCATAATCCCCGCATTTTTCCACACAAAGTTGAGAAAAAAAAAAGTTAACTCGCCTTGACCTGAAGTGATGATGATGCGCGACGTCATCAGCTCGCGCATCACAGAAGGTAAACAACACCGTAGAGTGAACGTGTGGAGCTCACACGAGAGTTTCTCTTCACCAAGATGAAAACATCTAATCCATCTCATTTACCGACGAACATCTCTACTAAAGACCGGGCAAAGCAGTACCCCGATGTCTGTGGGGAAACTATTCTGCACCCCGTGCAACTGTGTTGGAGCATAAGAGAACATCGACGGTGATGACACACTTTGATTCATTCAAACATTCGAAAATGCTTTCTGCTGCTGCGGACAAGAAAGCCAAACAACTCACGTTCACCGAGGCATCAACCTCCAAAACCCTTTCGAGGGCTACAAGAAACGAAGTGAGTAGCCTACAAGATTGAAGCTGGTCAGATAACGAACGAGTAAATGAAAACAGAATGAGGCGGAGAAGTGTGTGTGTGTGTGTGTGTGTGTGTGTGTGTGTGTGTGTGTGTGTGTGTGTGTGTGTGTGTGTGTGTGTGTGTGTGTGTGTGTGCGTGTGTGTGTGTGTGTGTGTGTGTGTGTGTGTGTGTGTGTGTGTGTGTGTGTGTGTGTGTGTGTGTGTGTGTGTGTGTGTGTGTGTGTGTGTGTGTGTGTGTGTGTGTGTGTGTGTGTGTGTGTGTGTGTGTGTGCGAAAGAGAGAGAGTGTGATTAAAATAGCCCAATTGCTTTTACAATAAATAAACATTGAATGTGTTTAATTGAATAGTAAAGGGGTTTAACGTTAGTGGCAGGTTGTGTGTGAGAGAGAATAAATAAATAAGACAGCCCAATATTTTTCCCGCAACTTTCCGCATATTTCGCAACTTCCCGCAATTTCACCGCATAACATCACATAAAACCCCGCATGTTTGATCGCATAATCAAGGATTTTAGCCCGCGTTTTTCTGGAGGGTCTATCATTTGCCTCATCTGCACTGGAAGATTGGTTGCCTCTCTGCTCCTCCGGCACAGCACACACGACTTTGGGGAACTGCTGAGGAGAAGTACCCTGGGTGGCAATTTGTCCTTTCTCTTGTTTTCCTTTGGCACGCTTGGGCTTTTTGGGACTCACCTCCTTCTGGTGCCGCAGGCGCTTGTATAGTGGGCAGTCTCTCCCCACCGAGACTGGGACTGGTAGGGAAAGAACGACCCCCACTTTCAGCTCACAGCTGCTTTTTAACCGTGGTAAGGTGGATGAAGCATGTTGGGTATAATTTAGTGTCCCCATGGACACAGGAGACGGTCACAGTCTCTTCAGATGGCAAATGGTCGAGGAGGTGGGGTTGAATGAGGGACAGCACACTTCCTGAGTCCACTAGCGCCTCTGCATCTTTTCCATTTACTTTGACTGGTATCATTTGAGCCAGGGAGCTTTCCTGTACCCAGCAAGAGTCAAGAAGGTGGCAGGGCCTTGCACCAGATGAGTTGGCGGTCGCGGCATTAGCTCATCCTTCCCTGGGCAGTCCCGAGAAATGTGGCCTGTCTCCCCACACTGGTAGCAACACGGTTGGCCCTCTGGCAGGTAGGACTGTCGTCGCCTTACCTCTTCTGGTTTCCGTGGTGGTTCTCGTGCCCGTCTAGTCCTTGATGCTTCCCCACTGACTTTCCAGCCCCACTCGGTGTCTGGTCGTGTGGACTTAAGCAGGTCCGCTGTGACCATGTGGCTCTCCACTAGGTTAACCAACTCATCCAGACTGGCTGGCTTGTCATTTTCTTGATCTCATAGGGCAGAGACCGAATGTATTTGTCCATCATTATCCTCTCTAAAACACTTTTCGGGGTTGCAGGTCAACCAGGCTCTGGTTACCCGGGCTAGGTCATACATCTGGGCCCTGGCTGACAACTCTGGCTTGTATTTCCAGTCATGGAACCGATGGGCTCTTGCTGCTAAGCTGTAGCCATACCTCACCAGGATTTCCCTCTTCAAGACGACGTAATCCTTTGCTTGGTCAGGAGAGAGGTTGAAGTAAGCTTGCTGTGCCGGGCCCAGGAGGAACGGTCCAACCAGATCAGCCCAGGAGTCCCTTGGCCAGCCCTCTCTTTCAGCTGTGCGCTCAAAGGCTGTTAAGTAGGCCTCTATCTCATCACTCTGTCATTTTGGGGATGAATCGACCTGGGTTAGGCTGCACGGTTGCTCCTCCATGGATAGGAGAGGCTGCTGTTAGGCATTTTTGGACCTCCACATGGAGAAGCGCATTCCGTTTCCGCTGCTCCTGTATCATCTCCCGTTGCAGAGTATGCTGCTCAGTAGAAATGCGCACCGAACTCTCTTAGTACATCCTCCATCTTAAAAATGTGACCGCAACACCACCACTAGAGTCCTTATGCCCGCATTCTCCACCAGTGTAACAGGACTGGGCAGATAAAGAGGAAAGTGGTAGTGCAGCAATCACGACAGAGGCAGTGTTCAAATCCAAAAAAAGGCTTTATTGCTATCAAACTCAAAAATACCTTCCATTAAACAAAGTCGTTAACCGACTTACCAGCTTACCAAAACGTTTCCTTACACTGGGAGCCCCTCCATGTGCCACACACAACTGAGCAACTCTGTGTGCTTTGTCTCCCTTGAGGGAGTGATTAGCACCAGGTGTGAGGTCTCCACACCTGCTCCCAATACTGCTAATTGGAAGAGGGTGGAGCCACCTGTTGGGAATGTAGGTGCCTCCCACTACCCTGCCTCTCAGCCCCTTACATCTGCCGTCACCTTTGGGCTCTTTACTAACCCTTCATACTCATGCGCGTGCGCGGAAGTTGTGTGTGAAGTCTGAGAGCGTGTAGCTCCCGTAGCAAACTTTTTGAGAAATCAGGTTATGATCAGATGAGCAAGTTGATCACTCAAAGTTTATAGCGAAATACGATGTGGGGAATGTAATGCCACCGAAAAAAGAAAAAAAAAAGGCTAAAGTGCCATTGAATGAGAGCAGCGGTATTTCGGGAGTGAGTGACACACAAGCAGCTCCAGGGGCGGACTGGCCATCGGCACATTCGGGACGAATCCCGGTGGGCCGGTACTGAAGTGGGCCGGTCGGACGATGTGGGCGGGCCGGTAACCGGCAGGGCTCGACATTAAATGGCCCGCTGGCCCGGAAGCACTATTTAGACACCCCGGGCCAGCATAACGTACTTTCCACTTGCCTGCTCGGGCCACTAAAAATATTGCTTTAAAAAAATGGTCTTGTGGTATTGGTATCTTGATGAGCAATTTAGTTCAATTGTTTCGTTTATCAACGCGACAACACAGCGCTCCGTGAGTCGGTTGTCGTTGTTGGGGGAAAAGCAAACAGCTGTTTGCTGCGGAGCGCGAGCAGGCTCCCGTGAGCGCGCTCCTTCGCTACAGACTATCGCGCCACCTAACCATTCGCCAACATGTTTTTAATACCAGCGGTAACCGGCCAAGCGCCGGGCAAAAAACTATCTTCAAATAAAAGAAAGTCACCGGAGGAGTTAAAGGAGAGTGACAGGGAGAGGAGAAGAAGAGGGAGAGGAGATTTCAGCTTGATGGATGGAGTTGGCTTCTAGTGGTGCAGTGCCGCGTCCTAAAACCCTTTTATAATCTATCGATTAGATTTATGATTAGAACATTATAAAAGTAGGGTAGACATGTGGAGATTATCCGGCTGAACAAAACGTGCATTTATCAAACAGGTTTGTTTCCACAGACCTTATTTCCAGCTATTTTCCAAAACCCTGTGGAGAAATCCTTTCTGTGGAGGGAACCAGCAGCTACTTCCGGGTTTCAGGACGCGTCACTGCACCTCTCAATATGATGCCAGTATAAACAAGGTCTTCTGTCGGCTCTGTACATCAATGCCGGCCCGTGCTGACAGTTAGTAGACCATATAAAGGTATTGGCTTTAGGGAAGTGTCCCAGCAGTTTAGGAGAATGAGGGTTCAGGTTCTAATCTATTACACAGCCCGACAGGAAGGCAGAAAGTGCATAGTGCGAACAAATAATAATAATAGCAGAAATGTTTTAACAATGACCACAATATCATTATTTTAATAAACCAAATATGAACAATTGAGGAAAATGAGGAAGAACTTATGATTCAAATGTTGTAGTAAAGTAGTTAGTGCATAAATTACTATTGCAACAAATGTGTTCATTTTCTTCATTATTAGTCGATTTTTATTTTGGATGAATGCTCCGGGCCGGAGGTTACAGTGGGGGGGCCAGAGGTTACAGTGGGGGGGGCAGAGATAATACAAGTCCACCGGAGGGAGACATTATTTACCCTTACTGTCTACCCCCCCCCCCACACCCCGTCGACAATTTACTAGCGGTGGGCCGGTCGAGAGTCCCGGGCTGATTTGTAGTCCCAGTCCGCCCCTGAGCAGCTCTAATATTTGTACTAATACGCTCCATAATAAGAGAGGAGATAGGGGCTGCTTTCGAGAAATTCCAGCCGCAGCTTGATGCTTTGAAGGGAGAACTTGACTCATGTTTTCAGAAGCTCGTGATATGGAGGAGGGGATAACCGACATGGATTGTAGGGTTGCTATACTCGAAACCGCAAATGGCTATCTAATGAAGGAAAACAAAGAGTTCTAAGACAAAATAGAGAGAATGGAGATTCAAAGCAGAAAGTTTAATCTACGTGTGATTGGACTGAAAACGGACATTGAGAAGAGCGATCCCATTGCCTTTGTGACAAACTTTTCAAAGGAGGTGTTCGGATGGAAATCTGTATCCGCTCGTTGTACACCCGTTTTTAAAAGATTTGGGTACGGGGGAAAAGAGAGAGGGTTTTATTTTCTGATGCTGCGTGAGTTCCCAGACTCACCGGGGACACATATTTATGTATAAAAGACATCACATTTGCACAAAAGTGCATTTTGCATGGTAGGTCCCCTTTAAATATCTGCGGCAACATAAGTAACCGGAGCAAAGTAACTCAGAGCATTGCGTACAGTCCACAACACTGTGAGTACAGGCGCCGACGTGTCGCACTTATCATTCATATCACACCATCAATCACATCATACAAAAAAAAATGTCCTTAAAAGGAGAAGACCACGAACCTTACAATAACAAATAACTCTCATTTACGTCTCATGTAGGTTAAGACATGTTTACTGCTTCCTGTCAAATATTGTATCAGAAAAATCTTAAGAAGAACACATGGTGAACTTTGAATGCTCCCCCAGCATGATACAATGTTCCATTACAACTCACACTGGAAACGTACACAACAATCACTCTAACAATATTTGATTATTTGTATGTAACCTCTTACATTTTAACACAATAAAACTTCCCTTTCTTTCTTTTCCCACCGCTCCCAGGCTGAGGTGTTTAAAGCATTCAGGGAGTTCTTTGAGGCAGCCTCGTCTCGACCCCCTCCGTACGGTATTTGTTCCTACCCGCCATCCCGGGCCATCTATGCCGTAGACCTCATGCTGAAGTGGAGTACGGGGGAAAAAGGTGAGCGATTGCAATCAGCATGGTGAAGAAGCAGCTAAAAATGTTAAACAATGAGCCTCATCTGGAATTCTGGACAGGCCAGCAAATAAGGGTCCTTTGTGGAATTTCAACTGATAAGAGGCTTTTGGGGTCAGGGTTCACATTCCCAATTTGTGGGCCTGGTGCATAGTATTCCTCAACTGACCTGTGAAACAATGGTGCAGCATGAGTCCTAAATGCTCCCTTGTCTTGAAGTCGATGTCTGTTTGTTTTTGTATTAGCTTCAAGTCCCAAAATAAGGTCTGTGGTTAATATAAGCTTACAGCAATTCTCACATTGTGTTCTAAGGGTGCGTTCACACCTGCCTTGTATAGTCCGGTTGAATCGAACCCTGGTGCGTTTAGCCGCTTGGTGCGGTTCATTTGGGTCGGTGTGAACGCAGTCCGAGACCTCTTAAGTGAACTAAACAACCGGACTCTGGTCCGCTAAAATAGGTGGTCTCGGAGCGCTTGCTTGCGAACTCTGGAGCAGTTCATTGCTGGTGTGAACGCAGTCCGCACCAAAACATAGGAAGCGCAGTATTTACGTGTCACAAGAATGCGGATATCTTCAAAATCTTTAGCGAAAGAGTCTTTCAAGACATCCGCGGTTGTTTAGTTAAAGAGTGAAGCAAAATGAAGTGTTGAACAGTGTAGTAAAGTAACAATTCTCCGTCAGCTACATAAAAGTGAGAACACCTGTCGTCGGTGAAACGCCCCTCCTTACTGCAGAACGTCTCTCATTATATGTGTTATAATGTTTTTTAACGGACGTTGTCTGATTATATAATCATATGCGTGGGCCGCTAGTGTCTGTTGATCTCCAGATTAACAGCAGCATGAGAATAACCTGCCGAAAGTGCCGATGCTCCATGGCGGAGGCTCCGGTAGAAATTGCCGGGATTTGCGTTTTTACCCCCTTAACCGCTTAAGCCCGAGGGTCCCCCAGTGGACTAACTCTTAATGTTCCATACCCTTTTAACGGTAAGAAACTCAGCTAACTGACAATGTGAACCATTTTTAGCTAAAAGAAACACAAGAGTAATACCAAGCCTTTGAATTAGCATGGAGCGAAAAAATGCTAACTAGTGCTAACGGACTTTTGCACAGCACTCACGGTAGAAATGCCCTTATTACTTATCGTAACTGCACAAACAAGATATCTGATTAAAGCTGAGACTCTAAAGATTCCACACATGTAATATCATCACCGTAGGACCCCGAATTCCTGGAGCTATCAGCCAGAAAAGAGAAAGTAAACAACATCCGGTTTCAAAAATATTACAATAAAAAATATTACCTTTTTTGATTTGTGATCAAAAGTTGTGTTCAACGGAATAAAAACGCCGCTCAAGGTTAATCCAATGTCTTTGTGTGGTAAATCTCCTGCGTAAAGTATAAAGAATGCTAGCCAGCTTAAGTACATTACGCAGCAGACTTTACTTATTGTTTACTACGTAAGAAAGCAGGAATTGCAGGACCCAGAGCGCACGGAGCACAGAGCGGACAGCAGATAACGGAATTGCAGTTTTATTGCTTATAGATTATCAGAACATTTCAAAGGGGACACAGCCACATTGGATATTAACCTATGGATTAACTACATCATCGTTTTTATCGTTTTAATGCCATTGAAGACCAGTTTAGACCAGAGAAAGAGGAAGGTGAGCCATGTTAACCTAGCGCATGTTAGTACCGAGTGCCACTTGTTTTGATGTACGTTTTTGTTGATGACGTCGCGAGTTTGTATCTTTCAGTGTTGAGGTGGGCACCGTTAGATTCTGTGTCTTTACGATCATAAACAATGTGTTGGATGTGCAGCTAGGATAAGTAATAAGGGAGCTAGGAGTGATTTTCGGTGCAGTAATAGGTTAGCATTTTTCGCTCGGGGCTAATTCAGAGGCTCACTGTTAGCATTGTGTGTGTTTTTTGAAAAAATAAATGAAAAAGATCAGTTAAATGAGTTTTTCCCCGTTATATGGATATAAAATATTCATAGTTTATTAAATATTAAGGTTCCTTAGACGTTGTTTCCTGCAAATGACGCGATTTCGAGTCCGTGGGGCCTAAGAGGATAACAGAGTATGTTTTTATATATATATATATTTTTTTTTTTCACAACAGTTGTATTTGGATGGAATGAATACCTATAGTGATAATTCAAAGTAATAAAATGATTTTTACATTGAAAACGTTCAAATGGAACTGATGGTTCCCAAATTACCCATGGTGAGTCCGCCTGGACTTTATTTTCCTAAACCTCTCTAAAAAGGTCAAATTTCACTTGTTTTGCATCAATCTTGATACAGGGTACTTATTATGTTATAGTTTGTATTCCTAAAGCTTTTAGTCTACTAGCCCATCATTCAAGGGTGGTTTTCACTATAAGTAATGTTTTTTTTTAGGCGGACATTAGAATGTACATGTTTTTACTATGTTCCATCTGAATTTACTTTAAAATAAAAACATCTATATTGATTCCGACACTTCTACATCCAACTCACAGATGTAACCTTGCTTTGAGAGAAAAGATTATTAATTTACCCCTTTTAGAAGTGAAGATATAGTCTTTGTTGTGTTAGTGGCATTTTCGAGCCTGAAACCTGAAAAACAGGTTCAGGGCTTAAGAGGTTAATGTCTGACCAATGGTTGAACAGCATTTCCGTTTTCATGACTTGTGTTTAAAGTTTATAGTCCGTTTGAGTTTTGCCCGTGTGAACGCAAACCGAACCTTCTGAAAAATGAAACAATGTAATAAACTGTGGTTTGGTGCTCACCAGAGAAGCGGACTATTAGGTGTGAATGCACCCTTAAACATCAGCATATCCGGTCATAGTCCGGCAATTACATGCTAATGGCAACTCTGCTACACAATTATTATTATTATTATTATTATTGAAACATGACCGGTAAGTTTCAAATTTGTCAGGTAAAATAAATTATTTCCGGACACTTGACCGGCAAGAAAAAATATTATAATCTAAACAAATAGCTAAACATACTGTTGATTTGTTTATTGAAATACCAAGTAGCTTTGCCTGTTGTCTTTGTGTAGGAACCGTGGTTCTGTTCTTTGACTTTCTAATTTGTTTTCTAACCTGTGTGTGTTCTTATCCTGGGCCAGGCGAGCGCGTCATGCAGCCTCAGATCCTGGAGTTTAACTTCAGCCCCGACTGTGCCAGGGCCTGCCTCTACCACCCCGACTTCTACAACCACATGTTCCAGACTCTGTTCCTGGATCAGCCCGAGCAATGCCCGGTCACACAAATCGCATGATCTACTGTACGCTGTATTTTTTTTTTATACAGCGTCACATTCACTTTGTTTTGTGACCGTCTAAAACTGATTTACTATCTGAACTGACAAGGTTCTCTAAACGCTGGGTGTAACAAACGCAGTGATTACAAATGAATGTACAAATTACAAAAAAATAAAACTTTTGGATAAACTAGGATTTTATTGTAGTGGCAATAAAGATTGGATATTTATTACGTTTTTGCACAGAAAAATATTCAAACCTTACAGAGTCACATGTTCACAGCAATAGTGTGCAAGCTCTGAACAAAAGATGTGTGTGTTGTGTCTGGTTAACATGGAGCTGTTGAAACACCTGCGACCTTGAGAATGATAACCCAGTCCAAAAAACAACTCTCTATCTGGTTATACAGAGCTACACAGTAAGTGGTCAATTAAAACATATTGTTGTATTATGTAGGAAATAAATTACACATAGTAAAAATGAAAGCACACACCTCAGGATGTCTCCTATCAATGGCAATGATAAGAATTAATATTCATTCTTAATAAGGGCAGTAAAAAAAAAAGTGTTCTTGTGGCTCAACTTGTCCCAGTGTAAGGGTAAGATCCAGGTCAGGGGGTTCATTGAACCACTTCACTTTTTCCAGTTTAAACCTGGGCATACCTACAAAAAATCTTAAAGGTTACTTTAAACAATAAATAACAAACCATTTGGCACACGTTAATATTTGTATATACATTTAGATTGAATTGATTGATTTTTTTTAACATGTTAAAAGGAAAAGTAATCATACAAATGGTGATACAATTTCATACATCTTACCAATCAAACACAGAGTAAATTCAACTTTAAATGTAGCACAATGAGCTCTTATTATCAACTGGGTCTACTTTCATTCTGCTACTCCATTGAACCACTGGCTCAACTTACCCTAAGGCCCATGGTTCACTTTACCCCATAGCCACCTGTTGTGGCAATCCAGCACTCACAACAGGAAATAAGGAAACAGAGAGGAATCAATCAAACACAAACACAGAAATAGTTGAGATTAATCATTATTTAGTTGCTGTTGGAGCACCACCCAATGATGGTGGTGGAAGGTTCACCTCTGCTCCGCGCCGTCCGTTGATGAGTGGTCAGTTAAAGGAAGAAGGATTCAAACACCGGGATAAAGGATAAAGCAATAATTTGTTTTAATGGTAAAAACAACAATACAAAATACAGAGTACTCTGGACTCAAGTTCTACCACCGTGTGATATACGTACCACGACAGCCAGTCAGAACAAGAGTCCCGAGCATGAATATTGGATAGCTTACATACAGTCAACATTGGGTGAACATAACAATCTTTATCTTTGCACCTGACGTTACTCCCTCTTTTTCCCAAGCATACATTTTACACAGACTCCCTCCTTTTCCCAAGACTATTGGCTCCTAAGATATATCAGGCCGAGGTTATAGTTGTTGAAGCAGTTTATACAGAAACTGGTTATACAGGTTACTTTAATGCACCACCAAACAACAATGGGGAAACATTACCTGCTCTCAAGCAATCATACAGCAATGCTCCCACGAATACAAGAAACACAGGGCAGATATACGTTTCCTAAATGACACACGAACATGTTCCCTAAACATATTTAACGCACACACATTGTCAGTTCTCCTAAACTTGGACATGTTCCAGATGTCGAAAAGATGTTTTGCAGGATATGAATTATCCAATTAACAAACTATATACACTTCTGCACATACATTTCTTACATTAACTAACACTTAACTGTATTATATCTAAATGTAGCCTCTTTGCATTTCCTTTGAGCTTGGCGTCAACTCACTTAACGTAATAATTAGCAAAGAGACGATTCTATGGAAACTGTAACTTAATAACATACCTAGTTACTATGACTTGGTCCAACATTGATATTTCACACCCTTTTAGAAAGGATGGGGGGGGCGCATTAAGCTTAGCAGACGAAGGATCACTTCTAGGCAGAGTTGGGAGGGTTACTTTGTAAATGTAATCAGTTACTGAATACAGAATACATGCTCTGAAAGTAATCAGAATACAGTTACGTGTCTTAAAAAAGTAACGTATTCAGATTACTTTTAGAATACTTTCTTTTTCCATAACAGATGGGTCTGTTTTGGTGAACAGGAGACACTTATTTTACTGTTTTAATGGCTTATCAAGAACTCAAACACAACATCTTGGTGTTATTCTGGACAGCTCCCTCTCATCTGCAACCCACATAAAAAACATCACCCGGACTGCATTTTTTGTACTGTCTTAAAACCTTTCCTTGGAATATGTTATGAATTGTAAGGTGTCCTTGGGTGCTTTGAAAGGCGCTCCTAAATAGATTGAATTATCATTATTATGTATTATCTGAAACGATGTAATAACTTGTTCCAGTCACTTGCCCCATGCATTCAGCAGCAGCAGGCCATTCACTTTGATTTGATCCCGTTATGAAATGTCATCATTTCGACAATAAATAAATGCTACATAAACGTTATCTTGCACATTGTGTGCGCTCCAACTCTTCAAATATTGCAGTACCCATAAGGAGCCGTACACCTGCCGCAGTGTTTGTGCAGTGGCGGTTCTAGACCAATTTGACTGGGGGGCCAGTTATTTTCTGAGGGGGGGCACAATAAATGCAGGACGAAAAAAAAAACTAGACAGTATGAAGTAATTGCGCATAAGAAAACAATGCAATACAGTTATTGGTATTTGTTTCAGTACACTTATTTATTTCAGATAGATCTTATAGTTATTACTGTTAGCTTCAGCTTAAGTTATAGTGCAATGTTTGCACTAACACCATATTTATATAAAAATAAAGGCAATAAACAGTTACATCTCTACTTTACATAAGGGTGTTTGCACAATCTCACATTACAGCAACAAAATCCTGCGGTTTTTGGCAAACCGAGTACCAGAAAATATACATTTAAAAAAACAAAAAAAAACGTTTAACTGTTAGGGGGGCCACAGGGGGGTCAGAGGTCAGTGTTTGTGTTTGTGTGGCTGTGTCTAGAGTTGTAAGCACAGTGGCGATCTGTTGTTATTAGCATCTGGTTAGCTAGCTATGCTAACGAATTTAAAGAGCTTTTCTACAACCAGGTGGAAGACAGCTCTCTCCTGCAGGCTCAAATAACCTCAGCTCAGTGAGGTTAAGGCACACCTTGATATGATCATTATACTTATTAATGAGACATTAAAGATTAAATTAAAAACAGGTATAAAATACTATATGACAGTAACAAAAAAGTTGTTAAAAATAAGAAGAATAGAGTTTGAAAGGGGAGTGATTTGTAAAATATCCAAAAAGAGGAATCTGCTTACAGTTCTGTTTCAAATGGGTTTTGAGAGATGTATCCATAGATCTCTTCATTTTGTAAAAATTGAAAGGAAAAAGGTTCCCCACCTGTGCTGTAAATAATAATAAAAACCCTTGATTTATAACTTAACATCTCTGTCTCCTATTGATCTGAGTATAGTATAAAGAATAGCCAGTTATTTGAAGCATTATAGCACAGGCCTTTTTTTCTGCTTATAGTTCTCTCTCTTTTTTCACCGTACCTGTGTTTGCATCACTGAGCACTAAACACACTGGACACAACAGCAGGACACTGTTTAGCATTAACACCATTAACACACACATTGCATTTAGCTGATGGTCACATGTGTTAATCATTGTATAGATGACCTCAATATAAAGAAAAATAAAAGGGGCTTCTTTACACACAAAAATTATTAACCCACTAGCACAGCTTACAACATTGTATTAGCAACCGAAAATTGCTTTTACAATACTTTAACTTTTGAGATTTTGAATGCAGGACTTTTACTTATAATGAAGTATTTTGACAATAATGTAATTCAAGATTCAATATATTAATATATGCACATGAGCTAAAGTGTAGAAATGGAAATGAAAATCCCAAGCTCCTCCAACAATGCATAATTATAAAAGACATATACAATTAAAAAAAAAAGTCTACGCAAATAGAATATGACATATAAGAACAGAATGCAAAATAAAATATTCTACAATGAAATGAAATGAAACTATTCAGTGTACTTTTACTCAAGTACATCATCTGAATACTTCTTCCACCACTGCCAATACAACACCTTAACTCCCAGGCACCTGGAAGGGTCATCCAACACAAAGGCAACAAAGATCTTACAATTTTACATAATGAGCCCTCAAAAGAAAGTTCCTTTTTTACATTTACAATCTGAATGTTCTAAAGATAACATACAAGCTGCTGTTTGTTTTCACAGATATGCATTGTCATATGCAAAGTGAGGCAGATAAAAGGGGATTAGAGTATCAACCCCCTCCTTGTGTGTCTTGTGGAGAGCGTGTAGCCTAGTGGGTTGTCCGTAGGTGTTCACTAAGGACAACCCATGTTCAAACCCCACTGCAGTCAGCATGCCGTTGTGTCCCCCAAATTGCTCCTGTGGGGATTGTCCACAGTATTGAGTATGTAAGTCGCTTTGGATGGATTTTCCAAGCTAAATGAATAACTCACTAGCACTTAAAACACATGATTATATAAAACAGATTTTACAAGAGCATGGAAAATATTTGTTCAGCTGTCTGTGAGAGAGACCAGAAGCTCACTGATTCGACTGTTGAAAAGTAAGAATAATTTATGTGAATAAAACACTGCACAGTTTGCCAAACCCTGTGGAAAGTGTGCATCATTACTTTCAACCTTGGCAAAGTGTGGGTGAACCGTTTGATTTATTTTAATGAAGATTATTTAGGCACTTAATACCACTCACCAAATGACAACACAAGACATTAAAACACAAAAACGTAATTACAAAAGAGTGTCTCTAGAATGCCTATGTGCCGTAAATAAATACTAGCAGAGAGGGAGTTTTTTTGTTGTTGAAATTATTAATTATTTCTTGGCAGCCCACAATTAATATGGAAAATTACTGTTTGTTGATAACAGGAAGGGCAACCTATGACAGGAATTGTGATATCTAATTTAATGTAATCGTTTATTTGAACAGGGACAATGCACATTTAAACAAATAATGCTTCAAATGTAAATATGCCGGATTTTTGCTTCGAGCTCATTTCCATCCGTTGTCCCTCACATACAACATTTAAGAACATGACATTTTATATAGGCCTACATAGCAAAAATAAATACATGATATGCAGAAAGAGCATGTAGCATATAATAATAATGCATTTTATTTATATAGCGCTTTTCACAACTCAAAGACGCTTTACAGTATGAGGGAGGGTAGACAAACAAGGACAGGCAAACAAGTAAGTATAGTAAAATAAACAAAAAAAGGCAGTCAAGAGGAAGTTGATTGAGAGGGGGGGGGGGGCTTATGGGTAAACAGAGTTGAAAATATGTGTTTTGAGGCGGGACTGAAACACTGGGGACTCAGAGTCACGAAGATCTTGGGGGAGGGAATTCCAGAGGAGCTGCCACTGAGAAGGCTCTGTGACTGTCCCCAAAGCTGCAGAGTGTGGATCTGGGAATGGATAGGAGTCCGGCTGCGGTCGACCTGAAGGACCGTGGGGGTTGATAAGGGGGGGCCAGATGGTGGAGTGCTTTGTAGGTGAGGACCCCTATGGTGAGGACCAGCATTTTGTAGTTGATGCGATGGAAGACAGGAAACCAGTGGAGGTCTTTGAGGACTGGGGTGATGTGATGCCATGATTTGGTATGCGTAAGGAGACGTGCAGCTGCATTTTGAATCCGTTGGCGTCTGTTGAGGGATGTAGTGCTGACAATATACAAGTATTTACCACATGGCAGTACAATATAGCAGCTACGACATATAATAGATCCTGACAAAGCAGAACTGATGTCTGTTTTCTCTGTCTGGCGTGTGATGTAAACAAGAAGCAACCTATTCAATTGTACAACAAAAAAGGCAAAACAGAAGAGTGCGCAGCATGTGTGTTATGGTTATGTACTAAAGGACATGTTGTAAACTGTTCAATATCAAGCACATGGACAGTTCAGATGTGTGTACTTTTGTAATGTTTATATAGTAAGAGGCTGCAAAAAAAATAAACTTCTAGAAAAAACACACAGGGAGACCCGCCCACTTACGTATTAGTTACATTAGTTATTGAGGACGTTCAGTGTGGCTCTGATTGGTCGGTTGACTTATCGTGACCAATCAGAGCTCACGCTGAACGTCATATATTCGGTCTGGTTGCCTCCCTCTCTTCTTCCTTCACTCCATGACTACCAGATGTTCAAGAAGGTCTCAAGCACACCGATGAGGACTGCAAAATCAGGACAATTTCACCACGCAGAGGACCCACGGACTTTGATGATTCGTGATTTATTTTTGTTAGAATTTAAGTTTGTTTTAGTTTGTATTTTTGCGGTGAAAAATTACTTTCGCATCGCTTTTGAGGCAGCGGCGGGGCGGGAGTCCTGAGAAATTCGGTAAAATACGAAAATAGGGTGAGTAATGTTAAACACAGAAGACTTAGACGTTTGTAATTTGTGATTTTCTGGCCTCCATATTTCTCTCTAAACGTGTATTTAAATGTGACAAACACGTTTTGTCAATAACTAACAAGTTAAACTCGAGACAGAACAAATGGCGCATACAAGAATATCATGGAAGCTTTCATCGGTTAAATGTAAACACGACATTTAATGACGAAGCAGGAAGACACATTATTTTGCCTTTCAAGAACACAATATGTGTGTAAATATGCAGTAAATGATTTACATCTCTACATTCATGATAGTTTACGGTGATATTTGTCATCAAGGCTTCCGTACGGCCCACACGTGTAGCCTACAATCTGCAGACAGAATTACAAATTAGCAAACACATTTGTAAATCCACTTTAGCCCCACCATGAAAAATGATGTTAAAGTAAGCAAAATAAAGTCCACCAACTCGCGCGGAGTAAATTGCACAGACAGCAGTTAGTAAGATTGATTTCAGTAGCCACTTGTCTGGAAATACCGAAGACTAGAAACGGTTTGAAAACCTTTGTCACGTAGTGATCGTCTTCTCAATAGAACATATTTGATCATGTCTTCTGGCCAATCAAAATCAAGATAACGACGTGGTGTTGTTCCAGGAAGTCCCGACGGAGAATACTTTTGCTGGAGTACATCTCTATACATCGATACAACATTACGTGTTGATAGAAATCAACACGTAATAAAATAAGACCCCGCGGTTTGATGATTGATAGGTGTGTGGGCTGTCTTTCATTTTAACACAGAACAATGGGGGCTATCCACCCTTATCCACAATGTAAAGTAATTCAATAAACAACTTTATTAATCCCGCAAGGGGCAATTGGTTATGAGCAGCAGCTTATGTCATGTACACAGGCAGGAACATACAAGAAGAAAACACACAGATACACCCAGGAGCACAGATGTGGATAATTCCAATTTACACTATAAATAGTTCAAAGCATCACAATAATAAATAATCAAGTTAAAACACAGCCTCTTCTCGCTGTGAGGATCAGCAGGTTCAGCTTTCAGAACAAAGTAACACAAAACTAAAATGGCATTCATCTTTTTTTTTTAATATGTCGTGTAGTAATAGATTTCTTTATTTTTCTTCTCTAGAGAGTACAAGAATGTGCATTTTATGTTAGTATTTTAAAAAATATCCTGGGGCAGAAACCCCCCCCAGAGCCCCCTGCAGGGGTTGGGTTTTCAGCATGTCAACTCTTTTACTTGTGGGAACATTGCAGGATTGGCTCCAGGTCGCCCTTTTTATTTACTACAAGACAAATGTGCCTTTTTATTTCATACAGTTCAATTTGGATTGAGACAGGGAAATAATCTAAACCTCACGCATGGCGTTTCACTGTCAAGGGGAGCGTGTATGTAATTACATTGCAAATACTGACTTGAGCCCCACCACTGTATGGGTTAGCCCTACCATAGATTACCCAACAAAAATACTCTGGAGCCGCCACTGTCTGCAGATGTACAATGAGGGCAGAGAGAGGAAAGAGGAAGTTCAGAGAGTCAATGAGGGCTTCTGACTGTTCAGTGAACGTGAAGGCTGAGAGAGGCAGAGAGTGTAGCCCAGAGGGGGTTTAGTCAGTGGTGTAGTGGGGATTTTTTTGCCAGGGGGGGGGAAGAAGAGGAGACGACACTGGACACTATCTTATGGCTACGTTCCTTTCAAAGAGCCGTTTTTTAAAGGGGGCGCGGTTAATAGGTTTATCTGCAAAATAATCACCAGGATAATGATTGGCTGTATTGCCAGACCTAATGTCAATAATCTGAATTATAAACATGACACAAGGTGGCGCCATATTCATGTCAGTGAATGTACTACTTTGAATTTACCCTCTGTATGTGTTAAGTAAATAAAGTTGCCTTGAATGAAATTCACGCAACTCTTAATATTAGATACTGTGTTTTTAAGTGGCGATGGAGATTATTAATTGAAATCTCTTTAAAGTGGACCTATCGTGCTATATTTGACAAATATATTGTAGGGCCATGCCTATATAAAACATGTCTGTGAAGTTACCAAATGGATCATGCATTTTAGCCATGCCTCATTTCGCTCTTTTCAGCCCTGTTTTTGCAAGGGCTGATTCTGTGACGTAGCTTTAATGTAAATGAGCTGCGGCTGACCACGCCCCCCTGCAGGAGGGGGGAGCGTACTCTCATCAGCTGCTGGGCTCTCAGAAGAGGGGGAGGAAAAGAGAGGCTCCGTCCTCCGTGTTGTATTCTTATTAGGGCTGTCAAGTTAACGCGTTAACGCAAAAAAAAATGAACGCCACTAATTATTTTAACGCGATTAACGCATGTGTATTTTTTTTCCTCGGCCGCCCCGTAGTTTCAGAACGCATCGAGTTTAAAATACCATCTACAAGCTGATGCTGCAGACAGCCCCGCTCCTGCCGCCTGCTTGCAGCAGACCACACTTCCACGCTCACCGGCAGGCCATCGGGAGGACCGGGAGGGTGTGTGTGTGGCCCATACGTGTGGCCCGAGCGAGCGAGAGAGAGACCTTACGTGCATTGTTGTTGTTAGCATCGGGTGCTAGCTAGCTGCGCTAACGGAGCTGTTTAAATGAAAACAGAGGAGCGACATTTCGCCACAACTGCGCCGAGCACTTGACTTTATGCAGGAAGCCAGACAGTGGGACATTGTACGAAAAGTCAGCGTACTCATGATTGCAGCAACATGATTGCAGCGTCCAGGCAGCTCCCGTTCGAGCTTCACTCGAGTTGCACATAGCTTCAACGATCCAACACGCACACACACACACACACACACACACACACACACACACACACACCATTTGTATTGTATGAGAGAGGTTCCAGGTTGAATTGAGGCGAATATTTGTAATGTTCAGAGGTTGTTGTGTTTAATATTCATGAGCATATTTGTCATTGTTCAAATGATAATAAACATTAGCATAAAGCATATTTGTCCACTCATATGTTGATAAGAGTATTAAAAACTTGAAAAATATTCCTCTAAGGTACATTTAGAACAGATCAAACATTTGCGATTAATCGCGATTAACTATGGACAATCATGCGATTAATCGCGATTAAATATTTTAATCGACTGACAGCCCTAATTCTTGATGATTTATAGAGTCGTTATTCATTTGTTTTAAAGCTCAATAAATAACAAAGAAGACATTTGACCGGCACTTTTCAAATTTTGGCCGGAAGATTTAAACTTTAACGGACATGTTGACCGGCGCAAACAAATCTGAAACTTTGCCGCACGGTCCCTTGGAAGAGGCGGAGAGGTGGGTGTTTGTCATCTGCTGGTGGACTACTGGAGAGAATTACAGCGAGGGAGGGATTGCATTGAATTACAGCAGCAGGAGCAAATGCTTGCCTCGGGGAGGGAGAAAAAGAGCCAGAGCGTCCACAGCGGAGAATAAACAGAAGTGCAACCATGTGCGGGAAGTCTTCTTCGCTGCTTTTGTGGGAGACTACAGCGCCACTTACAGGCCTGACAGATGTACTACAGCGTCTCCAGCGCTTTTGAGTGGCCGTGGCCCAACCCCCCATTCCCCTGATAGGTGGAGAGTTGCCCATATAGGCGGAGCACCCCTTTTCTGACGTCGGAACAATTTAAATAATAATCAGCTCCATTGCAGCCCCGTTTTTAGAGATTTGGGTATGGAGGAAAAGAGAGAGGGTTGTGTTTTCTGACACTTGGTGAGTTCCCTGACACACCGGGGACACATATTCATGTATAAAAGACGTACAAAAGTGCATTTTGCATGATCCGATCATAGTCCGGTAAGTACCTGCTAACGGAAACTCTGCTACACAATTCTTATTATTGAAACATGACCGGTAAGTTTCAAATTTGTAAAAGAAATTATTTCCAGACATTTGACCGGCAAGAAAAAATCCTAGCGGAAACCCTGATACAGATGTGTCTATTTTTGTTATCTTAATGTCGTTAGTGTTTAAGGATTTGGATCCATGACACTACTTGAAGGGAAACCTTATATGATGTTACTTTGAAAATGCCAATGCTGAACATCACTGACAAATGTGTAAAACATTTATACTCTCCAATATTGAGAATACAATCTGTAGTTTAGAATTATGAAGACATCTCAAGTAGGGCTGTGCATCTTCACTGGTCTCACGATTCGATTACGATTATCCTGTCAACGATTCGATTCAATTCGATATCCCGATGCATCACGATTCATACCAATGCGTTGCATCCTCAATTTTCTATATTACTGCACATGGCTTATTTTTCATCAATGCATACATGCAGTAAATACATAATATGAACTCTCTTTTTATTATTTAGAAAGTGCTTCAGAAATCAATAATATAAATTAGGGATCGACCGATATGGCTTTTTCAAGGCCGATACCGATTATTAGTAATCAAGGAGACCGATATTTGGAACCGATATACATTTGCAGTAAAATCAGAAAATCTATAGTGTCAAAATGTAGAATAACACAAACTCCAACACAACTCAACACAACTTCTTTGAAATGCATTTAAGCATAGCCTATATTATGTTTAATGAACTTTTAAACATCTTACAACTGGTTTCCTCTCTGAGCCCTTTTCTTTAGTGCAGCCATCTGCTATGAGTTAGAGAGAGACAAGAAGTGGGGCTGCAGGCTGACATGCTTAACTAACAATAATGCTTAATTTTTTATATCAAACCAATGCCTGTCTGTCTAGCATAAAATCCCAATAAGCTGCTAGCAACTGAAAAACACTAGTGCTAGCTAATGTTTTGCAAACTATTAAAAGTGAGGCTATTACAGTAGACCTAACGTTAGACTAGTAGCCTCACTTCTAATATTTTGCTAAACATTTGCTAAATACATTAGCTAATGAGCTTCACATATCAACCTGAAAAACTGTGAGGCTTCACTCGCAGCCCCCCCTCCGCACCACAGTTACTCCGCTGCGAGACGCTGCACGCACCCCAACTCTGACTGACTTCCCGCGTCCCTGTGTAACTGGGAAGCTGATAGAATTGGATCAATAGATCGTGCTGTTTTTGCAACTACAGCATAGGGGATTGGGATGTTTATTGAACTTCGGCTTTCAACTGATTTACCTTCGAAACACATGTTTGGCTCTGCCGCTCAGCGCTGCTGCTTGCCTCTGTCTGTGTCTGCGTTCTTCGCACCTGCCTGTAATCTGAGAAGGTCCCGCCTCTATGGCTGGCTCCTGCCCGGAAAATCTTCAGTGTTGATTGACACTTCAGTAATAGCCTATCAGATAGTGCTGTGGGCGGGACATTGCTCGTGTACAGAGAGTGGTGACTGCAGACAGAGAAACGGCCGCATCAGAGCCAAAGTGTTATCGGCAATTTTATTAAAAAAAGGCCGATACCGATAATCGGTCAAATGAGGAATATCGGCCCCGATAATCGGCCTGGCCGATAATCGGTCGACCCCTAATATAAATGTCTTGACATTAATTTATAAACCAAAATAAATGAATTGTATAGGTCTAGCCTCCCTATATCTGTGTGTGAAGTTGTTCCATCCTCAAAAACAAAAAGCTAATGCTTCTGCAGTCTAGCTGCAGCTTCTAGCCACGGTCTGCTGTTAAAAAAAGGACACTGAATGTCCTGAATGTGGCATCACACACAGGACTTGAGTCTGAACACAGCAGACAACAGGAGTATTTACAACAGTATAACAACTAAAATACTGCATGTGGGTGCACACTTACATTCTCTGTCTTACTGTTACATAAATCCCATGAATGCATGAGACTAAGTTAGCTTCATTATATCTCAGTGATTAAGTGAATAATAAAGTTTCTATCGGGTCACGATCAGCCTGTCACTCATTATTTTCAGGGCGGGGTTTGGAGGAACGGAGAGGAGACGGTGATCGCGGAAGCTTTTTTCCTCCTGCCTTCACAAACTTTACACGCGTATATATCGTCTGAAAATTGCTAGAGGACATTCATACTCTGCAATCCAAGACTTAATTAAATCCACCAAAAACCTGACATGATTGTAACGCGATTATTTTTGAAAAACATAAATCCCTGTCTCTCTGAGCCGCAGCGACACGGAGTGATTCAGAGCGGGTCCTTCTGCTGTTGGTTCTGGACTGGTGTTCTTGTGTTGGTGGATAAAGCAGACTGCTCCGTGTTTGGTGTTGCTGTGCCGCTGTCACGTCTGTTCCCTGATCTCTGCGTCACCGACCGATTTGATATTAAAGTGACAGAAAAAAAACGTTATAGTAAAGCCGTGGCTGGAAAATCAGGAAGCAACGTTACTATGCTATAATCGCTTATCTTCCGTCACTGCATCGATACCGAATCGTCCGCATCGCAATGCATCGTAGAAACGATTATTTTCAACACCCCTAATATCAAGGCAGCAAACTCTCCATATACTTAAACACACTTGCCTATACTACCCAAGTAAATGTGTGTCCTGCGTTATCAATTCAACGCCAGCTGTTGCATTTATTCCCTTTTTGAACGTATCTGGACCCACATCCTAGGCAAGGCCAACATTTGGGTTCAGGAACTCCTAAGAGAGGGGTTGGTTTGTTAGGTTTCCTCAGTGGTAAAAGTTTATATTGTTGTGAATGTCAACCATTAATTGTCCTTTCTTTTGTTTCCTAGACCTCAGAAGAGACTGAAGTCCTCACTTGAAAGACTTCTCTACATGCAATGAGATCTGGATATCACTACATCCGAGGAGGGGACTGTTCTAAGTTTCAACACTCGAGTTATGTTGGCACTCTCCTGTCCCCTCATGATGACATTAAAGAAACACCTTCAGTGGTTCCCCCTGAAAATGGAATAAAAAACAACATGGTTGCCATTCAACTTCCTGGAGAGCTTGGAGTAGCTCATGGCCCAGCTCAGTTGCAGCAAGGCTATGCACATTCCAAACAACATTTTAAGGAACTCCACTGCCATCCAAAGTCACAGTCAAGTATACTAGACTGTGGATTCCAGCCCCTTATACCTGGGGATAGTGCATGTTATTCTCAGGGCAGTCGCAACCAAATAAGCCGAGACGAAAATGTTAATCATTTTTCATCAACACATGTCTCTAGTTATTTGGGGAATATTGCTAAATCTGTTTATATCACTTCCTATCAGCAGAAGGTCTGCTCTCGCTCTGTAAGCAGAGACAAAGTCTTGCCAGTTGGAGAATTGGAACCACCTACAGATGACGACATACGCGACTATATTGCAGAACGCGTCAGATATTTTGAGACTATATCAAAACGTGTACCTTCCGAAAAGCTGTGCAACAGGGACTCTCCACTGCAGTCTGGCCCCATCTCACCAAAGATTGACTGTTTTTCCTATCTCCCCAAAACCTGTGCCTCTGTGCCAGCAGTTGGACCAGCACTTGAAGAGGACAGTTCAAAGGGCAGCAAAGCATTTGCTGTGTTACTGCCCAAGTCTAAAGGGATCGACGATTGCTCTGCATCTGCTTCAGAGAAACATTCAAAAGGTACACTATTCCCTGCTGTCGAAAACTCAAAACATGCTCCTAAAGAATCTGTTGAGAAGAGTTCATCGATATATTTAGATTTGTCAGTAAAAGAAAACCCTTGGACATATATATACCCGCACACGGCAATAACAAACTTGTTTATTCAGATGGCTGTGGATATACTTTTCTTTGGTAGCAATTATTATAAAGGTTTTCATAGCAGATGGTATGAAATTTATTTACAGGATGGCATGAACACTCACTGAAGGAGCTCATTGCTTGTCTGGAGAATTTAGAGAACATTGCAGAGCTGGAGAAGGTCATACTGCGACAATATTGGAATGGGAATAAAGATAACATTCATCTCTTTGCATCCACAGAACATCCACGAAAAATGAAGAAAGTTCCTGCCACTTGCACAAGGGAAGAAGATGGGAGGCCAGTGGTAGCCGCAGCAGTGCCTGAAATGACCTGTGAAGAAATGACTGAGAAGCAATCCAGTTTGATTTTCAACGGTAGCCCGTCAGAAGAACAGAAGTCCTTTTCGTTAAATATTAAAACATATTTTGGAGACAAAAGCCAACTTCCTGGTGTTTCTAGGGCTCCCAAACACACCATGGAGAGGGAGACCAGCAACGTGGCCCTAAAACCAGTGGAAGCAGTTGGGTTGGACAGTCTGTGCGATATGATCGACGACTCAGGGGATCCTCAAATCAAGCTAACTTCAGTGCTATCTGAAAACAAATGTTTTGGACAAGCATCACTCATTGAAAATCAACAATGCACCACGCTATATTCAGCTGTTGATACACTTAAAATTCATAACGTATGGTCAATTTCTACAAACCAAAGTGAAGGGCATAGCAGCCAAACAAGTTATGAAGGTCCAAGAATGGATGCCGGTTCTACGCGCTTACAAACTGATTCAAGCATAGCCCTTTCAGAAAACAAAGTTGATTACTTTCCTACAGCTTCTGAAGACATTATGAAAGCTGAAAGTCCCCACATTGATGATATGACTGCAGAGACCTCTTCAACTACACCAAATCCCAACGATAAGCAGTCATCATTTGAAAATGAAGGCGCTGGATTGAAAGATGTTACTGATGAGGATGATGATGATGATGATGATGATGATGATGATATGTTATTCATACCTATAACTATTTCCGACGTTACATTTGAAGATCAAGAGAGCCAAGAAAAAGATGGGCTAGATGGTGGAGAAACAGAAGACCAAGAAAGACAGTATGATCCAAATTCAAACCACTATCCAAAACCAGTACAAGCTTGTAATTCTACTCTAATGAAAGAGTTTGAGACAATTGAAAGCTTTTTAAAAGCTGTGAATTCTAAGAAAATACAGGTGAAATTGGTTGGCACACCTGCATTTGAAATGGACTCTGAGGGAGAAGGTTGGTGTCATACACCTCATAAGAGGAGACGGCCTTCAAACAGCTCTGAAACTGAAGACAGTTGTGATTACCCATTCGAATCAGATAACAAACATTTACCACTATCCAGGAGTTTGTTAGGAAAGAAGAATATTTCAAATAACAAAGACACGATAATAATTCAATCTGACTCTGAAGATGATGTTGAACAAAAGAAGCCAAAAAGGAAGAAACTTTTCACTTCCAGCTCAGAGGACAGCGACAGTTCCACATGTAGTCGCCCAAAGCCACATTCATCCGAAACTGTAGGCAGTCGATGTGAAACTTCAGAAGAAAACCCTACAAAAAAACGACGGTTATCTGCAGACTCGCCAACACGCCAATCTAAATGCCATGATGCACCGTTCGAAGAAAGGATGCAGAATGCATGCTCTGACCTGTTGCACAGTGAAGAAATGAATGGGCAGCTGGGTGGCTCCACCGAGAGTGTAATAGTCATTGATTCTCACACCGAGGACGATGACCAAAACACAGAACCAAGCGGAAATACATTCATCTGTTCAGGGTCGGATGACAGCGATCACCGATGTGTTGAACAGAAAAGACAGTCCCCTTTAACTGTGAAAAGTGGTAATGGTTCTGCTAAAGACATTCTTCGAGAAGTCAGACCGTCTTCTGCAGACCTATCACAGTCACTGAACCAGTCAATGCTTCATGATGCACCACAGAAGACAAACGGACATGATTCTGATGTGATAAAGAAAAGACATTACCACAAACGTAGGGTAACATCTAAAAGAATAGTCTCATCAGAATCAGAGGAAAGTGATGATGAAACTGTGGACAGTCTTTGTGGAGCTGGTAATGAAAAGTTGAAAAATAACAGTCTGTCATCCAAGGATCCAAAAGAGAAGCAACCCCAGTCTTTGAAGAAGAAGGCCAACTCAACTTCAGGTTCAAAATCTGTGATTCCTCGCTCAGTTGTTGAAAAGCCTAATCAACATCATAAACTCTTTAAAGAATTTAACAACGACCGACAGGTTAAAGATTGCACTCCAAAGTCCTCCACAGCATCCAGTAAAAAGACTGACTCTGTCGATAAAAATACATTGGATTTGCCCAAACCAAAACGTGCAAACGATGGACCACATACAACAAAGCATAACGTTCAGGCCAATGTTAAAAAAAACACAATATTTTCAAGACAACATTCCTTACCAGGCCAGAAATGCACATCCACCTCTGTCAGTGAAAAACAATCTAAAGCCAGACGAAGCTCAGTCGGCTCAAGATATTTATCTCCATCTGGAGAAACACCGGCCTCCTCTAATCATCCTGCATCCAAACAGAGCATATATACTCCCAGAGATAATTTGTCTACGTTAAGACTACGGGGCTCTGTCTCTTGTGGCGAGAGGTCAACGATGAACCATCCTGTCAATCCCACAAAATGCCCTTCACCAACTTCTGCAACCATGGAAACATCAGCAAGGAAACGGTTGACAAAAGAAATGGAGCTCTTTATCCCAATTGGAAACGAGCTGAGTAAGAAACTAAAAAAGACAAAATCCACCCTGGGAATGGAGGATGACGTGACAACCGGGACATTGCCTAGTCGACATAACAGGGCACCCATACAGAGGCAAAACTCAAAGTCTGCAACCCCCCTAATGAAAAGGACCAAGTTTGATGCAGTACAGTTGACAAAGGCTAGGATCCGGGACACCCCAAAGGAACAAGGTGTGTTCTTTTGAAGTGCACTTTTTTTTTGATTGTCCTTAAAAGAGTCTGATAGTAGTGAAATGTATTTTGTATGTGTCTAATAAGAATGTGTGTTCCTAATCATTATTCCTACTGTAGATAACTACGATTGTGAAGGTTACAAATGGTCAGAGAAGCCAACAGTGACGAAGCCAATACAAGGTATTACCTAAACAAAATTCTAACATGGTTTGCTCTGAGTAAGAACAATTGTCTTACAGCCAACCAATGCACAATGCAATTTCCTTTGGGTTTCTGCAGTACCGGTGTAACTCTTTTTTTTTTTTTTTTGTACCTGAAATTTTTCATTTTAGGTTTAAGCAGGAAGAGAAAGATGTATAAATCTCATCCAAGACTCCACTAGTGAGAAAAAGGATGGCAGTGGCTACCAATGCAAATCAAGTTTGTCTCACTCCCTAAAGGACAGGTGGCTGATTCGTGAAGCAGAAGTTCTGGATACCATCTATTCATTTTCTGTATTTTGAGCTTGTCTATGTGGGAACTGTACATTTGTTTGCTTGTTGGCAGATGTTATTGTTACTGGCTTCCTAAAGCTATTTTATATTATTGTATACATTTTTATTTTGCATGTTTTATACTTTGAAAACCCACTTATGTTAACTCTATTCCTATGGGCGAGTTTCTATCTTTTTGTTTTTTAAAACGTGACTGTATACAAAACCTTGAATGAATACATTTCTCAATGTGTCTTGCAGTACTTCTATTTCGACACTAGAGGGACAATGTTTTATATACTGCACAAACAGCACCAGTGCCCGTTCAACCATATGATGAGGAGCAGCAGTGAGAGAAGATATGTTGCAACTTATTTACATTTATAAACATGGTTACTTGTTGATGAATCAGTTGTATAATTGTTTTTGTCTGCCAATGTTGATATATTAAGACTATTTATAAAGAAAAAAGTTCAGGTATGAATTAAAGGTGGGGTAGGTAAGTTTGAGAAACCGGCTCGAGATCGCTAGAATTTGAAAATACACAACCGGAGAAAATCTGCCACTTCCTTATAGAGCCCCTCCTCCAACACACACGAACGTGCAAATGACCAATGAGGGCACGAGATAAGTTTGTGCCCCGATGGAAGGCTGACAGGCAGGTAGGCCATCCAATCCGGCCGGCTAAACGGATTGGTTGTACTTTTTACAGTATTACGGCTTCTACAGATGATGTTTTTTTTATGGATTTTTTGTCAAAGCACTTAAGATATTCATTGCTATCGGGATGTTAAGAGCATTCCATGGAATATAACAAAAAGTGTATCTCGAGCCGGTTTCTGAAACTTACCTACCCCAACTATATAGTTAATAAGCACCATATCAAATGCATAATTTATAAATGCGCCTACATTTAACCTTAAATTAGATATGTCCCGATCACGTGATCGGGGATCGGAGCCGATCACGTGATTTTCAAAAGATCGGAATCGGGGATCGGGAAAATAATAATTTTTTTTTTTTTTTATATAAAATATTTTTATTATTTTATTTAATGTTACAAAACAAAAATGACCATGTTCACGCCTTAAAGTCATCCTGAGGATGATGTTAAAATTACACAACATCATGTATGTGTTGCTTTCTTTGGGCTTGTTTTCATAGACCTGGGGGGTATACTGCGAAGCAGGATTTTCGCTTAGCCGGCTAAATTCAGGGAAAACTCCGGCTTTCCGGTCCTACGAAGCTGGTTCTCTTTTTAGCAGGCTAGATCTCCATGGTAATATATGCTAAGCAGCTAACCTGGTCGGGACCAGGTTAGGTTGCAGGCTAAGAGCTCAACTCAGTGAAAGCACCGCCTGCTGACCAATCAGAGCTCAGTGTGCGGAGTTTAAAGCGATCAAGTCATATTACAGGAGAAAGGAAATACAGAAAAACTGCCGTCGCAGGAAAGACGGCCGGCAAAAATCACCGACTGTGTGAACGTGAACATTAATAGAATATCACCTCCCATCTTCAGAGCAATCTGACTATTATAACATTAGCGTTAAGAAAGCTTACTTAAATATCGGCCACAACACAAGTACCCGGATCAGAATACATTAAGTACAGTCCGCGGCATATCACTTCATAATGTATCATATATCTCCTTATCTGAGTCAGCTGAGCCGTATCTGGCCGTGCAACACTCACAGTGTCACATACTGTATGCAGAAGTATTATTTTAAGCAACACATAAGTTGACGAAACACTCGAGACAAATGTAATTGAAGTCAGATCGTGTTTTAGACGGGGCAGTGATATCATAAACCTGTTAATGTACGCATTCAAACACTTTTTCTTTTGCCAGATGTATTCACCTTGCAGGTGCAGCTATGTGGCTTTTATCCTGGATAAAGTGTTTAAGTCATGGATGTTTAAAGTTTAACTTCTTCATTTTTGACTAGTATTAAAGTTCACTTTTCATTCAGGAAGTATGACGCTGCGCTGTCACTGCGCTTCTCCATGTTTGTGATTGGTCGAATGCTCCAAATACCACCCCTTTCATGTGAACGCGCACCTAACTAGATAGGACACGGTTGGCTTGAGCGATCCACTTGATAACCAGCGTCGTAGTACAGTTTAGCGAGAGCGCGTATGTTTTGGATTAAGCCAACCGGCTAACTCAAACATATCCAGGTTAGGTTGAACCAGGTTCGCAGTATAGGCCTCTGGTTGCTTATTCCTCTCAAATCTGGCAACAGAGTGGGCGCAGTGTCTAATATTAGCAGTAAGCTAACGAGAGGCTACGTTCAGCTGGTGACTCGGGAGTCGGTACAGAGAAAATGTCAGGAGTTTGGAAGTATTATAAAATTGAAAGCGAAGGCAGTGTAACAGCCAGATGCAATGTTTGCAAGGCAGAGGTTCCGCGTGGTGGAAAGAACAGAGCTACGTTCAACACGACCAATCTAATACGCTACCTGAGAAACAAACACCAACAACAACACGACGAGTACACAGCGGCCACTCAGGTATCGGCACTGAAACAACCGACACTTTCAGAGACTTTCAAAAGGAAAGAGAAACTGCCCCAGAACAGTGAAAAGGCCAACACAATAACAGCCAAGATAGCTGAATTCATCGCGTTGGATGACCAGCCGTTATCTGTTACCTTTTTTTTTTCTCTTAATGCATTGCATAAAGATCGGATCGGGAAAAATCGGTATCGGAAGATTGTCAAAATCAAATGATCGGAATCGGATCGGGAGCAAAAAAAGGTGATCGGGACATCCCTACCTTAAATACATTTTCAGACGTTTTTTTGCTCTTAAACCTACCAGAAAACCTATAGGCAAATTAAAATGATAAAATACATCAATTATTCCTTTTAAACATTATCTAAAAATACCTACATTGAATGATTAGAAAGGACATTTATGATTTCAAAGCAGCCCTAACCTGGATATCACTGTTTTCATAGTATACATCAACACTGTGGTGACACGAACATTTATGACTTTTCATCTTAGTTTCTACATATTTATAGATTATATACACACAATTGTTTGAATGTAGTCTACCTGACTACTACCCCAATTTTGAAATGCTGTGACCCTGGCCAAAGCCTGCTAATCTATCTATCCGTCTTCTCCCGCTAATCCGTGGTCGGGTCGCAGAGGTAGCAATTCCAGCCTGCTAATGACACATCTATCCATCCATCCATCTTCTCCCGCTTATCCGTGGTCGGGTCGCGGGGGTAGCAGTTCCAGCAGAGAGCCCCAGACTTTCTTTTCCCTAGCGACATCAACCAGCTCTGACTGGGGGATCCCAAGGCGTTCCCAGGCCAGCGAAGAGATATAATCCCTCCATCTGGTCCTAGGTCTACCCCTTGGTCTCTTCCCAGCTGGACGTGCCTGGAACACCTCCCTAGGGAGGCGCCCAGGTGGCATCCTAACTAGGTGCCCGAACCACCTCAACTGGCTTCTTTCGACGCGAAGGAGGAGCGGCTCAACTCCGAGTCCCTCCCTGATGACCGAACTTCTCACCTTATCCCTAAGGGAGACACCAGCCACCCGGCGGAGGAAACCCATCTCGGCCGCTTGTATCCGCGATCTCGTTCTTTCGGTCATGACCCATCCTTCATGACCATAGGTGAGGGTAGGAACGAAAATGGCCCGGTAGACAGAGAGCTTTGCCTTCTGGCTCAGCTCCCTTTTCGTCACAACGGTGCGGTAAAGCGACTGCAGTACCGCTCCCGCTGCTCCGATTCTCCGGCCCATCTCACGCTCCATTGTTCCCTCACTCGAGAACTAGACCCCGAGATACTTGAACTCCTTCACTTGGGGTAAGGACTCATTCCCTACTTGGAGTGGACAGTCCATCGGTTTCCTGCTGAGAACCATGGCCTCAGATTTGGAGGTGCTGATCCTCATCCCAGCCGCTTCACACTCGGTTGCGAACCGATCCAGTGAGTGCTGAAGGTCGCAGACCGATGAAGCCATTAGAACCACATCATCTGCAAAAAGCAGTGGTGCAATCCTTAGTCCACCGAACTGCAGACCCCCTCCCCCACGACTACGCCTCGAAATCCGATCCATGTATATTACAAACAGGATTGGTGACAAAGCGCAGCCCTGGCGGAGGCCAACTCTCACCGGAAATGGGTCCGACTTACTGCCGAGGACCCGGACACAGCTCTCGCTTTGGGAGTACAGAGATTGGATGGCCCTGAGTAGAGACCCCCTCACCCCATACTCCTGCAGCACCTCCCACAGTAACTCCCTGGGAACTCGGTCATACGCCTTCTCCAAGTCTACAAAACACATGTAGACCGGATAAGCGTACTCCCAGGCCCCCTCCAGGATCCTTGCGAGAGTAAAAAGCTGATCCGTCGTTCCACGACCAGGACGGAATCCGCATTGTTCCTCCTCAATCTGAGGTTCGACAATCGGCCTGACCCTCCTTTCGAGTACCTTGGAGTAAACTTTCCCGGGGAGGCTGAGTAGTGTGATGCCTCTGTAATTGGCACACACCCTCTGATCCCCCTTTTTAAAAAGGGGAACCACCACCCCGGTCTGCCACTCCTTCGGTACTGTTTCCGACTTCCACGCAACGTTGATGAGACGTGTCAACCATGACAGTCCCTCAACACCCAGAGCCTTCAGCATTTCCGGGCGGATCTCATCCACCCCCGGGGCTTTGCCACTGTGGAGTTGTTTGACGACCTCCCCCCGGGAGATTGGTGTTGATCCCCCGTCATACTCCAGCTCTGCCTCTAACATAGAGGGCGGAGTTGTCGGGTTCAGGAGTTCCTCAAAGTGTTCCTTCCAACGCCCCAACACTCCATCAGTTGAGGTCAACAACGTCCCATCCTTACTGTACACAGCTTGGATGGTTCCCTGCTTCCCCCTCCTGAGGTGTCGGACAGTTTTCCAGAACAACTTTGGTGCCGCCCGAAAGTCCTTCTCCATGTCTTCTCTGAACTTCTCCCACACCCGCTGCTTTGCCTCGGCCACGGATGAGGCTGCTGCCCTTCGGGCCTGTCGGTACCTTGCAACTGCCTCGGGAGTCCCCCGGGATAACAAATCCCTGAAGGCCTCCTTCTTCAGTCGGACGGCTTCCCTGACCACCGGTGTCCACCAGGAGGTTCGAGGGTTACCGCCCCTTGAGGCACCTAGGACCTTGAGACCACAGCTCCCCGTCGCGGCTTCGGCAATAGAGGCTTTGAACACCGACCACTCTGGTTCAATGTCCCCAACCTCCACAGGAATGCACGAAAAGCTCCGCCGGAGGTGCGAGTTGAAGGCCTCCTGAACTTGGGCCTCCTCCAGACGTTCCCAGTTCACCCGAACTACACGTTTGGGCTTACCAGGTCTATCTAGAGGCTTCCCCCGCCACTCGACCCAACTCACCACCAGATGGTGATCAGTTGACAACTCCGCCCCTCTCTTTACCCGAGTGTCCAAAACATACGGCCTCAGGTCCGATGATACGATAACGAAATCGATCATGGACCTTCTGCCTAGGGTGCTCTGGTACCACGTACACTTATGAGCATCCTTATGTTCGAACATGGTGTTTGTTATGGCCAATCCATGACTAGCACAGAAGTCCAGTAACAAACCACCACTCCGGTTCAGATCAGGGGGGCCGTTCCTCCCAATCACGCCCCTCCAAGTGTCTCCATCATTGCCCACATGTGCGTTGAAGTCTCCCAGCAAGATTAAAGAGTCCCCTTCAGGAGCCCCATACAGGACTCTTTCCAGGGTCTCCAAGAAGGCTGTATACTCTGAACTGCTGTTGGGTGCATAAGCACACACAACAGTCAGAGTTTTCCCCCCCATAACCTGCAGGAGTAGGGAGGCGACCCTCTCGTCCACTGGGGTAAACTCCAACAACGAAGCACCTAACCGGGGACTTGTGAGTATCCCCACACCCGCCCGGCGCCTCACACCTTGAGCAACTCCGGAGAAGAATAGAGTCCAACCCCTATCCAGAAGTAAGGTTCCAGAGCCGACGCTGTGCGTAGAGGTGAGCCCAACCAGATCCAACTGGTACCGCTCCACCTCCCGCACAAGCTCCGGCTCCTTCCCCCCCAGAGAGGTGACGTTCCACGTCCCCAAAGCCAGCTTCTGCCGCCCGGGTCTGGTCCGTCGAGACCCTCCGCTTTCACTGCCACCCTTCTGGCAGCGCACCCGACCCCATCGTTGTTTCCCGTAGGTGGTGGGCCCGCGGGAGGGAGAAGCGGAGGTGTTGCCCACGTTGCCTTTTCGGGCTGGGCCCGGCCGGGCTCCGTGGCAAGCCCGGCCACCAGACGCTCGCCGACGAGTCCTCCTTCTGGGCCTGGCTCCAGAAAGGGACCCCGGGCTTCCTCCGGGCCGGGTATCCTCACTTCTTGGTTTTCCTTTCATGAGGTCTTTTGAACCAATCTTAGTCTGGCCCCTGTGCTAATGACACAGAGAAATGTAAAGGTCCCATGTTATGGCCATAATTCCATTGTTGAGGTCTACTAGAATAGATTTATATTGTGCAATTTTCCAAAATCACATTGGTTTCTGATACAGCATCTCTGTATAGTATGTATATTCACTCTCTGTCCTAAACGGCTTGTTGTCGAAGAGATAATACATTTTACAGCATATAGACCGAATGTTAGGAAATGCATGTGTCTGTAATAAGAAGATGAATCCACGAGGATGTCAGCTACAATCCTGTGGAAGCCATCAGGGAAGCAGCATGACGAGACCCAAGGCAGGACCGCAGAGACAGGTTCAGCCACGACCCGAAGTCCACGACTTAATCCAGAACTCAGGATAGAGGATCCAAGACACAGGACTACAGCAAGAGGATCAGCCTCGACTCCGGATGCGGTGTAGATATAGATACAAAACAAGAAACAAGATTTGGCTGGGTTAATCGGAACAAGAGAATACACAGACAGAGAGGGAAAAGGTCGTTGGATAAAAGTTATTCTTGATAACCCTCTAGAACAGTGTTTCTCAAACTTTTTCATACCAAGGACCACTTAACCAATAAAAAAACACTCGCGGACCACCTAACTCCACAAATATCCCAAAACACATCGTTTTTCTAGAACAGATTATAAATCGCCTGAAAATGGTACAAACAGCAGTGTTTCCCACAGATCTGAAATATACTTGGGCGGGTGGTGGCAGCGGGCGGGGGAAGGGGGGGGGGTGCCCGAAAAAAAAAACAAGTTTTAACAACATGTTTATTTATTGACTTTTCATTCCTGTATAATCATTTTGCGCAAAGATGACACTGTTTGTCAGAGCACTTCATCCTTCTGGTAACTGCCAGTGTATCCCACAGATCTGTTTCCCACATATCTTGTTAGCAGACCCTTCACGCGATGGCAGAGCGAACAGGTACAGGCAGGGCCCATAATGATAGCCCTATAGTTTAAATCTACTACCCACACATGAACATATGGAAATGGGTTACTATTTAAAAAATTCATGTATTTATAAATGTATTTAGGAACCTATCCATGTGATTTTTAGTGGGGGTTGACCTCAAATCCTCTATGGGGGTCCAGGGGCATGCCCCCCGGTAAGATTTAATTTTTTATTTTGGAGTTAAATGCATCGATCTGGTTCATTTTGAGGGGAAAATAAAGAGACTAGATCTATGGAAACACCTATATTAAACAGAACTGTATACATTTCAATAATCATAAAATCATGGCCATAACCAACAACATACCATTTCCAATATGAAAAAAACACTGAAACTTGTTTATTAATTTATTTTTGGTTCATTTATAGTTGTGAGTGTGTCTGTGCTCCTGAATCAGCCTCTCCTGTCTCCCTCCTCTCCCCCCTGATCCTCTTTGAGGCAGCAGCAAAGACTAGTTTTAGCTCTCAACAAGTTTTAAAAGTGTATCTTACCTTTTTTCACCCATTAACTTTTTATTTATTTATTCATGCATATTTGACTAATCACATTACATTTCATTTAGCTGACGCTTTTATCCAAAGCGACTTATAATGACCGATTACAGGGACATTCTCCCTGGAGTAACTAAGGGCTAAGTGCCTTACTCAAGGGCACACTAGTGGTGGTGTTCCTGGCGGGATTTGAACTCACAGCCTTCCGATCTTCAGCCCACCTCACTATCCATTAGACCAATCACTACCCTCTCAAATGGAAATATGTGTTTACATAAATGGTGACCACACCGTTTGAGACCCACTGAGAACTTAGACTAAGTTAACTATCTAAACACTCAGAGAGTCCTTTACCTCACCTGAGCTGAGGTTATCCCGAGCTTGAATGACACACAGAGACCAATCAAGGGCTTTGATTTATGATCTGTATGACAGTGGCCATGTCGGCAGGCCACATCATGTGGACAGCCAGTCACCCTGTGTGAGGCAGGCCACTTAACAGGCCAGAAGGAGGCGAGATCAGTGCAAGGGAGCGAGGGATCATTGTCCACAAGTTAACCGATCGCAGATGGCGTCGTGGTCACGTACGGAAAAAAACTAAATAAAAAAAAAACTAAATGGGTCGCGAAATATACTTGGGCGGCCGTTAATATACCTGGGCGGCCCGCCCAAGTATAGTCTATGTGTGGGAAACCCTGAAACAAGTGGCAACATGTGTGATGAAGGTGAAACTTAGGCTCGTTCCATTGCGGAGATATTCCCGCGAGAGTGTGAAAAACTTACATTTATTTATTTCAAATGTGAAATGTTACCAATATACTCACGGGCCACTAGGGGGCGCTCACGGACCACCAGTGGTCCGCGGACCACACTTTGAGAAGCACTGCTCTAGAAGAGTGGTTCTCAACTGGTCAGGCCTCGGGACCCTATGCTCGGGATCCACTTTTTCCTTTGTCAATAGATCGCGACCCGAAATTTTGAACCACTCAAATTCAACAAAAAAAATCTTGCTGTAATATATACGCTTTTCAGCATAATAATAATAATATTAATTAAAGTGAAGTACAATGCATATATCTCTTCACAGAACAAAATAATGCTTTTAAATAAGGTTTAATGATATGATGGAATCAAAGCTGAACTGTATAACATACAAAGGCATACATGCTAAAAACCCAACCCCAGAAGGGGGGTCTGGGGGGATTCTCCCCCAGGAGATTTTTAGAAATACTAACATAAACTACCCATTCTGGTACACTCTGAGAAGAAAATAAATAAATCTATTACTACCCGACATATTAATAATATTTTATGCCATTGTTTGTTTTTCACTTTGTTCTGACAGTTGAACTTGCTGCTCCTCACAGAGAGAAGAGCAAAGAGGAGAGAGTCTGTGTGAATTACTTTAAATTGTGGGTAAGGGTAGATAGCCCCCATTGTTCTGTGACCTGTCAATCATCAAACCGGGGGTCATATTTCATTATGTGTTAATTTGTATCTAAAGTTGTACCCATGGATGTATAAAGATTAGTTATACCGCAAAGTTATTCTCCGTGGGGACTTCCGTTCCGACAACAATCTTGATTCTGATTGGCCAGAAGAATCGAAAAAAACATCAGCAAAAATGTTTTATTGAGAAGATGATCACTACATGACAGAAGTTTTCAAAACCGTTTATGGTCTCCGGTACTTCCAGTCCAACGTCTACTGCATGCACAGCATTAGAAAGTCAGACCTTCAAAATAAAAGTTTGACTTTTTCCCCTTTTTCTTCACTCACACTCGAAACGGGTCCGCGACCCACCAGTTGAGAACCACTGCTCTAGAAAGATCTCATGAACTTCCCCATCTCACGGGCAGAAGCGTTGGAAGCTTCAACTCACCGCCGCTGTGTGGACGGGGCGGGGTGACAAGTTAGGACGATTCTAAGGGCCCGTGACTGACAGGGGCCCCAAAATGTTTAGAACATTAAGAAAAAATATGTAAGTAACCTTTCATCAATCCTCAATAATTAATAGAACGTTATATTGATAAATTACTCACTAAACTTACGATTCATTTAACTTATTTTCTTCCAAAAGTTGATTACCCAAAGCCTCTGTACACCCCTTCTATTTACATGTAATGGTTTGGTCCTGCCTCCAAACGCGGTGCGGCACCGGCACTTGCAGAGAGTGACGGCCCCTACACACGGCAGCGTGCGTTGCCGCTTGGCGGTGGGCGTGTCTTGAGCTTGGGGAGTCAACCATGGATGTATAATAAGAACTGGATACAGCGTGGGAGGCGGGGCCTCATTCATTCCTATGAGAGTTGCTCATTAGCGCATGATGACCTCCATGGTTCAGCACTACATGCGTTTATCTTTACCCATGGATGCACAATAACAATGGACCATATCGTCTTACTGCCATCCCATGGAGCTGTAATAATGGATATATTGCACATGTTTGCTGTAATTCATCATTTGTAAAATATTATACTACATGGGCTGTATGATGTAAATCTTGTACCGTAAATGTTGTATTAAATAAAGTTAATATTACCGACGTAGATTAACGTTCCTGTAGCTTCTTATTGCACTTGCAATTGTTTTAGTTACGGGCTACTTAACATCAATAATCACAGTTACTATCCTTTTACTCCATCACATTTCAAAAAGAAATAGGCTATTGTTATTTTAACTCCACCACAGTAATCCATCATCAGCTTTACTTTTTAGATAAAGTTTTAACTCACAATTGATCATAACAGGCTTCAACATATACATTTTTATTTACCAAGTGGTTTCATGTACAACCCACACAAGTAGCATGCTAAATGAAGCTCTGTTGCTTGGATATCACTAGATCCTGATGTCAGCGTAATATAAAAGTACATGTATGTGTAATTTAGCATAATTTACTAGCTAGCCGCTAGCTGCTAACTGCCGCCTCATTAATATAAATCCAGTACCATGCTGTCATGAACGCGCGGTGCTGTTACGTGTACGCAAATTCACGTGCTTAATGTGAACAAGCCTTTTGGGCGGCGTGGTTAAAGTTGCGCATGCTCTATGAGTGCACATACGGGTACTTCTCAGGCATGCCGGGTAATCTGTGACGTTTCGCTCTCTCAAAAGTTGCGCCATTTTGTCATCATGCGCTAATGAGCAACTCTCATAGGAATGAATGAGGCCCCGCCTCCCACGCTGTATCCAGTTCTTATTATACATCCATGAGTACACTGGATATAAACTCCCCAAACAAGCGAAAACCTACCAGTTTCACCCACTGTCTCTGCCACCTCCCCCCATACCTGGCTCCTCCGGTTTGTATCCCTGTATGTAAAGAGGGACTGGTCATAGAGTACCGGGTGATTCCCTACCGCCACGATAATTTTCTCCTCCATTTTTTGACATATGGGAAATAACTACGGTCTGCTCTCCCAACATACACGCGGTTTGATTGGCTAGTGCTTGTATTGTCAGATTTGCATACGCGGGATTTGATTGGCTGACGCCTCCGTCGAGACGGCAAAAGTAGAACATTGCTCTACTTTTGCAGCGAGCACCGCGAGAGAAGCTACGCTTTGCTCCCACAATGCAGTTCGGCGAATCGTGATGTCACCCCATTCAAAGTGAATGGGCAGAAGCGTTGAAGCGGCAACGCACGCCGCCGTAGTGTGTTGTACCATGTTTCAACGACCAACAAAGTCAGGCTGTAAGAAAAGAAGAGAGAGGGACTAAAGGGGACAGTATGTCACCCAGTTTTTCACAAGAAAAGGTGGGTGTGGTGGAAATTAGTCTGTTAGCTAATGTTTTTTTTTTGTTTACTAAGCTGACATTAAGTAGGCCTACTGTTAATATATTTACAGAAAATTCAGAGGTCTTTCATTTCACTGCTCTTTTAGCTGACATTTAAAAGGTATGGTAGGTAACGCTTATTCCTCGTGTCTATCACTCCCTGCTGTCAAATCTTTTTCACATACACAGCGAAAAGATTGTTCTGCTCTGGTTTTGTGTTTCTGCCGTCTCCGTTGCTCAGTTGATTATGTTTGGCTGCTGTTTAGCTCCTAGCCTCTGCCATCCTGCCATTAGCAAAACGAGCTCACCGTCATGCTCTGCTATCCGTGGAATCCCCGCTCCGGAATACCCCGACTGGGCTCCTCCCTGCCCCGCTCCCAGGACTATCCACGAACCCTCCCTCAGTCCTGCCATCTCAACTGGGGTGTTTTCCATCACCGCTGCTGAGGTTCGAGGTCCGGTTTCTATCAGGCTAATGGTGCTAGCTGGCTCGCTGTTCTTCCCACATGCCCTACCCCGGAACCTGCGGTCTTCAGACTCTGGCCCCCCGCACCAACCTGTGAACCTTCGGGGATAGCGCCTTCAGTATGGCAGCCCCCACTCTCTGGAACACTCTCCCTGCGGAGATCCACAACATCCCCACACTTGACTTCAAAAAGGCCCTCAAGTCCCATCTGTCTGCCAAGGACTTTGGCCCCAAATCTATTTGATGTTGTGTCTGTCTAACTGTTCGTCTGACTGCCTTTTGTTATGTTTGTTTATACTCCTGTTCTTCCTTGTAAAGCGACCTTGTGTATCATGAAAGGCGCTATAGAAATCCAAGTTATTATTATTATTATTATTATTATTATTAATTCACTTCAGATACACTTTTTGTTATATTCCATGGAATGTTCTTAACATCCCGATAGCAATGAATATTTTAAGTGCTTTGACAAAAAACCCATACAAAAATGTAATCTGTGGAAGCCGTAGTACAATCATTTTAGCCGCCCGGCTAAAATAACTGGATGGCCTGCCTGTCAGCCTTCTCTGTGCACAAACTTATCTCGTGCCCTCATTGGTCATGTGCGCGTTCTTGTGTGTTGGAGGAGGGGCTCTGTAAGGAAGATTTTTTCCAGCTGTGTATTTTCAAATTCTAGCGGTTTCTCCAAAATTACCTACCCCACCTTTAAAGGTCCGTTTTTGTTATAGCATTAAAAGAAAGAAACACATGTGTCCCTCTTTGTCAGTGAACAGACAGTATGAAGGACTAGGTTTGAATATCCCGCCCTGCCTTGCAACTCTCTCGAGCTCCAGGAGGCGGAGGCTCACATTAACGCTCTCCGGTCCGGCGCGGAAGGTTGTCCGCGAACTCCAGTGACAAGATTTAGGAGGAACAACATTTAAAAGCAACTTTGGTATAAACTACTAAGCTTTATCTTGCAACTAGTAGCCGAAAGAGAAGAACCGTGTCCCCGAATCCAGCGTTTTATCCAGCTTTTCCTTTCTTTCACGGAGATGTATCGCTGCTTGGAGAACTACTAGCGAGCATTGCTGCACACCGAAGCCAGGATGAGTGGCAGCTTCTCGGTGTCCGGCTCGGCGCCCTGCCGCTTCGCACACTACTTTGTTGTTTGTGGGATAGACACAGAAACTGGGCTGGAACCGGACGAACTAGCAGGTATGAGGTCTCCGTTCTGTGCCTTGTTGTTTATGGGAAAAAACATTCACAACTCAGGTCGGCACATTTCATAAACATTGTTGACTAAAAATATCCCTTCACCGCTTAAAACATGTATTTTATTCAATGCAAAGCTACACTATGATATCAAGGACACCAAGCTCTGTAACCTAAACTGACAAAGCTGTAAGTCATCACCTTAAGTAGCACACTATACACCCTCAAATACCCAGTTAATGGCTCATGGTTTACAGTTGCTGTGTAGCAAAGCTCTGCACATAATGAAAGGATGAAGACTGAGAGGTCCAAGCATATTTTCTAAAGTTTATCATCTGATTCAAGCTTTCTGTGCCTTGCTTTACTGCTCTAAACAGGTCAAAGTAAAACTAATGTTCATAACTGTAGACTACTGTAGTTTATATTCATAGTATTTACCCAAAGAATGTCAATTTGATATTATCTTGGGTCAGATGTATTGTTTCCTGAAGAAAAATGTGGAAATAAACTCTACAAATCCTTATTTTGTCATGATAAGGTTTTCCTTTCATTCGTTTTTACTTGTTTATTTGACTTTTTTGATGAAATAAGCGAAAGCTGAGTTGCTTAAAGGCTGCCACAAGTGTGGTTATAGGTGGTGATGCTGCTTCTACAGCAGAAGAAGGATTTGAGTAACAAAAGTGGCACAGAAAGCACTGTTTGTTCATGAGGTTGCATATTTGGAGCTTTGAATAACTATATTTGATATAACGATTGCTGTTGTTGTTTATTCATAGCTATTAGGACATTTCCCTCTCCTCCAGTACAGCTGTGGTTTTGCAGATATGTCACCTCTCTCATTGACTGGGTTACCATCCTATTCACATTACCGCAAATGTGTAGTTACTTTTTTTGACAATCTTTACCTTGTGGATGTAGGATAAGCAGAAGACTTTGTTGCTGATCACAGTCGGATTGGTAGCTTCTGTCTTTGTAACTGAGTCTCTGGAGCAAAGTTCACAATAGTAAAGTCTGTGAGTGTTGAAAGCAAGTTGTGATTGCACTTAAAAAAAAACCTGATTTCAAGGTGTGTGTGGTGTGTGTGTGTGTGTGTGTGTGTGTGTGTGTGTGTGTGTGTGTGTGTGTGTGTGTGTGTGTGTGTGTGTGTGTGTGTGTGTGTGGTGTGTGTGTGTGTGTGTGTGTGTGTGATGTGTGTGTGTGTGTGTGTGTGTGCTGTGTGTGTGTGTGTGTGTGTGTGTGTGTGTGTGTGTGTGTGTGTGTGTGTGTGTGTGTGTGTGTGTGTGTGTGTGTGTGTGTGTGTGTGTGTGTGTGTGTGTGTGTGTGTGTGTGTGTGTGTGTGTGTGTGTGTGTGTGTGTGTGTGTGTGTGTGTGTGGTTGTGTGTGTGTGTGTGTGTGGTGTGTGTGTGTGTGTGTGTGTGTGGTGTGTGTGTGAGCTCCACCATATTAAGTCCATAGGCCGCACTGCTAACACCAATGCTACAACTAGTTGATCATCTGGTGTGTGTGTATGGGACTAGATAATAGTCAGATTAGGGCCATAATAAATTATTAGTTTCAAATGTGACCTCTCCAAGTGTCTTGATTTGTCCAACCCACAGCCCACAATCCCCCAAAATGTATTACTATTGAAGTAGAGAGTCAGTGGACATTTTGTCAATTGTCAGTAATAGATAGGGCTGCTCGATTATGGCAAAAATCATAATCACGATTATTTGCGTCAATAATTGATACCACGATTATTAAAAACATGACTTTGAAAACATCAATTTATTGGAGAAAATAAATTTGAACAGTATGTTTTTAACAGTTGATTACCCTGAACTTTAAGAATAATAACTGAAACACAAAAAAAAATTGAAAAAAAGTAATACAAAAATAATCATTTTTCGATTACGTTGTTTTCGTAATCGTTGCAAGCCATAATCGCATTAAAATACGATTAATTGAGCAGCCCGTAGTAATAGATGTTTGTATTATTAACGCACAGATCGATCCACCAAACGTACAGTAACTATCAAATGACCGGTTCTGTTGATGTCATTATTGTTGATGAGATCATGTGAAGGGAGGGACACATCTTTGAGGTGGCCCGGGGGGGGGGGGTTCTTGTCAGACATCATTAGCTGCTTTCATGATTTTTATTACAGCACTGCCACCACCTGTGACATGATATTATCAACATGTTGGCTATCCATCAATCTTACATTTGGCAACATCTCAGTACCCCCGGATATTCTCGTGCCCTGAGTTTGAGGCAGCCATAATTCCAGTTTTGTATGCTGTTGTTTATTTTAGGCCGTGATTCCCCTCCTCCCTGCTCTTTGTGTGGCACTGTAGCCTTATTTTCCTCATCCCATTGTTCCAGTCAGAGGGCTAGACTTCCTGTAGACCTGCCTCGGGCTACGCCGTGGTTTACACGGCTTTCTCTCCGTGTGTGTGTCTGTTCAAGATCATGCAGTGTTTAACTATTGATTTCAACTTATGCCCCGTTATAGATCAGAGCTCTTCGGTCCCAGGCCGGAATGCTAATCAGCTTCTTTAATTCCTCCCATATCGTGCCACTTTATCAGTCCATTCTCAGACACCCAACCCCATACCATGCCATTAAGCATCAGTGGTATAAATACACCCTGGGTGGCGTACAGAGCCTCAAATAGTCCCTGCATTCTAACACCAGATGCATTAGCGGTCAGCAGCATTGTGGACGGGAAAGGTGAGAGGAGTGAAGAAGAGCTAATTTGGGGAGAAGTTTAACGTTCCGGTTGTAGGGATGTCCCGATCACCTTTTTTTGCTTCCGATCATTTGATTTTGACAATCTGCCGATACCGATTTTTCCCGATCCGATCTTTATGCAATGCATTAAGAAAAAAAAAATGTAACAGATAACGGCTGGTCATCCCACACGAATTCAGCTATCTTGGCTGATATTGTGTTGGCCTTTTCACTGTTCTGGGGCAGTTTCTCTTTCCTTTTAAAAGTCTCTGAAAGTGTTGGTTGTTTCAGTGCCGTTACCTGAGTGGCCGCTGTGTACTCGTCGTGTTGTTGTTGGTGTTTGTTTCTCAGGTAGCGTATTAGATTGGTCGTGTTGAACGTAGCTCTGTTCTTTCCACCACGCGGAACCTCTGCCTTGCAAACATTGCATCTGGCTGTTACACTGCCTTCGCTTTCAATTTTATAATACTTCCAAACTCCTGACATTTTCTCTGTCCCGACTCCCGAGTCACCAGCTGAACGTAGCCTCTCGTTAGCTTACTGCTACTATTAGACACTGCGCCCACTCTGTTGCCAGATTTCAGAGAAATAAGCAACCAGGTCTGAAAACAAGCCCAAAGAAAGCAACACATACATGATGTTGTGTAATTTTAAACCAAACTAAGTCCTCAGGATGACTTTAAGACGTGAACATGGTCACTTTTGTTTTGTAACATTAAATTAAAAAAAGATATTTTATAAAAAAAAATCCCGATCCCCGATTTTTGGAAAATCACGTGATCGGCTCCGATCCCCGATCACGTGATCGGATCGGGACATCTCTAAGAAGAAGATATGTGAGGTGTTTATCACTTTGTCATCTTATACCCCTGCTGGGGAAATGACAGTCATCCGGCCTGGTGTAGTTGCTGGACTGACGATTGCACACCACTTTCAATACCAGAAATAAGTCAACCAGTTTACAGATGTGCACGAAGGTTGCAGTCGAAGAACAATCCTGCTTTCTTTTCAATTTCCGAGTCATCAATTTGTTGTTCTTTCCCGTGTTTTACCTTGTTTTTAGCTACATTAAGGTCTGATAAAAGAGTAATTACTGTTGTTAGAATGTATTTATTTTATTGAAGCCTCTTTATTTTATTGCTTAAAATAAATACAAGTACAATATAAAATGCTATAGAATTTCTGATTTAAAAAAAAAAGTGTCCATCACTATTTCCCACATACAAAACCCAACAACAAGGCTATAGAATCCTCAGCTAGAGCTAGTGAAAAATGTACATTTTAGCATGATAAATGACTCCTCTCTAATCAATCATCTAAATTGCTGGCTATACATTTTCTGTCAGTCAGTTAATCAATTCATCCTCTTGTATTAATCAATAACAAATGAGGAAATTGGCAATATTAAATCACTAAATTAACCCTTTTAAAAGGGTAAAATATTGTAAATGTATCCACATGAGCTCTGAATCTCTGTTTAAAGAAGAAGAAAGAACAAGAACCATTGAAATGAATGCAGTGACATTAAGTGGGGCACGCTTGTTTGCATGTTTCACTACTGATGCATGCATGAACAACACACAGATGTTGGAACAGATTCTCAGTTTCAGCTCTCAGATGAGCCCGCCTGTCAGGTGTTCAACTTGTCAGCACGGACCCTCTCCTCCTCCTCCTCCTCCTCCTCCTCCTCCTCTCTTTCCCTTTCATGTCCTCCTCTGTCTCCATGTGTAACACCTCTCACTCCTCACACCTGAGTGTCACCCACTGCTCTCCCACAGCAGCAATCCTCGACACACTAATGCCCTAGCCACACGGAGACGAAACGGGTCGTATCCGCTACAGTTCTCTATCATATAGACGGTTGGGCCACACGAGTCCCAAGGTGGGTAGATCTGCGGACGCAACGCCAAACGGCTCCGTGATTACGCCCTGTAGCGACAGCAGGAAACAAACTAAGTCGCTGAGAGGCTGAGGTCGGGCCTGTTTGCTGTTGTATGACACGCTAAAAAAGTACTTGCTAATATCCAAAGCTCTGTTTCGTAGTATGGTAGTTTAATGAAAAAACTCTGTTCTCAGACATATACACTGTTATAATCAAAGCAATTGTAATCTTGCGGTCAACAAAAAACGGCCCCGTGTCACCCTCTCTTCCACACACCCACACCTCACACAGGTGAACAGGATTATAATGAGTGCCACCCATACCCATGTGACCCAAGCCAACCAATCAACAGTGATCATGGCTCCTACACGCCCTATACGATCATTTCCTGATAACGAAAATACTGACGGGCTGTCCGGAGAGGAAAAGAGAGACTCCCTATATTATTATATAGTCGTTATTCATTTGTTTTAAAGCTCAATAAATAACAAAGAAGATCTTTGACCGGCACTTTTATAATTTTGACCGGCGATAAAAAAGAAACTCTGCCGCACGGAGAGGTGGGTGTTTTTCATCGGCTGGTGGACTACCGGAGAGAATTACAGCAGGAGCACACGCTTGCCTTGGGGAGGGAGAAAAAGAACCCTGGCCCCTGCCACTCGCCCCACCTCTGCTGCTAAATCCACCGTGGAGAATAAACAGAAGGGCAACCATGCGTGCTCGTGAAGTCTTCTAAGCTGCTTTTGGTGTATTGTGTGGCAGAAGTACAGCGCCACTTACAGGCCTGGCATATGTACTACAGCGTCTCCAGCGGGTCGAGCGGTCTCGTGTGGACGGACACGTTTCTGGTGCCGATTGCGTGTGGACAGAAGACTTTTTTGATATCGAATTCGGTTAATTTTCGTTACCGTCTCCGTGTGGTTAGGGTCTAAAGAAGTCAGGCTTTTTTCCAGTTTCTTATCCCCGGTTTGTCATTGGCCATAACTGCAATGTTAATAAGTTGATGTCACCTCGGGGAGAATTGGTTAAAGCACAGGTATTTACAACCAACTCCACTTCGTAGCCAAGTGCCAATAACCCCCTTCAGAGCAGAAACTGGTTTTCTCTCCCTGCAAGTTTTAGCATGTCTATTTCAAGGTGAATGTCTTTTTATAATGGCGACTTCAAAGATACGTAATTATAAACTGAATGTCCTTGTTCTACTGAGAAATGACATCAAGCAATAAACACACACACACAGAAGGTTTGGAGAATTTTGAAAGTTTATTTTGATGACCGCAACAGTGATGGTGCAGGACTTTTATCGACTGTCATTCAACTGGAAATAAAGGCAAGACTTTGTTAAACCCTTAATTGGTAAGCATTGTTGGAACAAAGGATGCTTACAGTCTCCAGATAAAGTTGCTCACCAGTTTAATTTATAAGTCAGCCACCAATCTGGCAGTTCTCAAGCATATAATGGCATTAGAGCTCTATCTTGCTACGTGTAAAGTGGAGGTGAAAGTAGAGAGAAAGTCCTAGCCTGATGCTTATTTTGAGTTATTTTCTCTTTCTCTTGTCCTACATCACAACGTGAAAAAAGGATAGGCTAACATGTAAAGAAAATAATTGCCTTCATGGTTCATTGACAGCATTTTGTGGATTATTTTACTAACTAACTAGTCTGACGGCATTCACTTCTTCAGACATGTTAATCCAGAAATATTGCTCAGGCTGATCTTGTGGGATTGGAGCCATAACTTTTATGTAAAAGTGACTCATTTAGTCATGATTAGACTGACATGTAACGACCTGCACTTTAATGCTTGAACAAGATGCTGTATGAAGGTGAATGGACTATGCTAGTAAAACATGTGAACATTTGAACCATGCATAACCCAAGACCCAAGACCACACCTGTATGAAGCTGACCAGGATCTCATTTGGGAGAATTTAAAGCTACAGTCTAATGCTGTTCCGGGCTATTGATATTCAGTTTGTTCAAAGGGCTCCCTTGCTGCCTCTGGGGTCTGGCAGGTTAGCCAGTGCAGCTTTAGAGACCACTGGAGCTCCGAGGTGTGCAGGCTGGGCGGAGGTGGGAGTGTCCTCAGGCTGCACAAAGGGATTTGAGCGGCTAAAGCTCCCCTCTGGCCCGGACCATCTGTCCACACAGAGCGGCCTGGGAGTCAGTCAGCACAAAGGCTGCACGCTGACACTGCCCACTGACGTATGCTAATGATGACAGGGGCTAACAACAATGACGCATGCCCCTGTCGACAAAGCCATGGCTGGGTAATGGGCAGATTATGGTATATGGCAAGAACAATACCAATAGCTAATTAAAACAAAGAGCAAACCTCTGTACGCTTGTTTTATTGTAAAGCATTAATTTATCTCATTGTGTGGTTATAATGACATCCCTATGAGAGTATTGTGACTTTATAATTGATTCACTTTTGGCATATTTGCTTCTGCTATAAATCTTTACATCTACTGTCTTTCTTTCGTCTTTTCTTTCTTTCACGGCTCACCACTTCCTTCCTCTTCCCCCTGTAGTGATTTTGTCCATCTCTCTGCATTTCCTCCCCAGCTCATCGCCTCGTGCTCTGTTTGCCCGGCCAGGCTGCTGTTAAGCCTGTTAACGTAATCCGTTCTGACAGTTCCTCCGGTTTACACTGAACTCAACGCTATAATGCAACACACACACACACACACACACACACACACACACACACACACACACACACACACACACACACACACACACACACACACACACACACACACACACACACACACACACACACACACACACACACACACACACACACACACACACACACACACACACACACACACACACACACACACACACACACACACACACACACACACACACACACACCACACACACACACACACACACACACACACACACACACACACACACACACACACACACACACACACACATTCATGTTTTTAACCATGTCTCCGCTCCCTTCTGCAGTGTTTGACTAGCGGCATCCTCTTGTCTTTTTTTTAATATCCAATCAACTACAGGTCGGCTACTTAATGGCTCTTTTCGGAAAGGGAAATGGCTCCCGTTAAGTGGAGTTCAAGTCTCTACATTTGAAGGAAAGAAGCCAATTCATCTGTCTGTTTTATGACATTGTAGATTGAGCATCTTCAAATTTGGACGGTTGGTTTAAAGAATTGTCCAACCATATATAAACTTAGACAGGTTTTATACTTATTGCCATATTGGGGAAAGCATAATGTTGTATACTGCAAATAGGTATAGTTATTTACTAATCACACTAATAACTAACATTGTGCTCAATGTTGAACAGAAAAAGGGATGTAGCTGTGTGGAGAATGACAAAGGGAAGATGTACAGAGAAGCCTTAAACCTTGCCTATTTTACATCTCATTTTGCAATAATTTGAATTTGCTAAATGTGAGGGTGTGTACCATTAGCTGTGGACATGACAAGTACTGAAAACAAGAAAGAAGAAACTAAATAAGCAGCAGACCGAAAACCTACAGTAGTAGACATAAGCTAAGTCACAGCATTTTGTAACTTCTTCTTCACTACAGCTTTACTGCTGTTAACTCAGCTCCAGGTTGTAAACAGTTTACAGGTACTCTGTAGGTTTGGAGCAGGAATCAACTAGTGGTGCACGATAATTATCGGCCCGATAATTATCGGTCCGATATTAGGAATTATGACGTCATCCCGATAAACCCGATAAAAGTATTAATAGCCCCGATAATATACAATATATTTTTTGGGTAAAAAAAAAGAAAAAAATACTGCGGTGTGGGTGGATTGGGATGAGGGGCGCTTGTTTTCGGCTCCTCCCGTTTTGCCAGTACTGTGGTATTAGTGGTTTAGGAAGAGGGGAGTTTTTCACAAATCCAGCGCTCCCTAACTCATGCCTGGCTGTGACGTAAATGGTGTGCAGCCGTGAAGCCAGGACAGTAAACAAACATGTCGTCGGTGGGACTATTTCAAAGTTTCAGAGTTAGATAGTTTGCTTGCTATTTGTATTAACGAATGCAATGCAGAAGTTCCACGAGGAGGGAAAAAGGCAACGAGCTATAATACTTCCAACCTGATTAGTCACCTGAAACATCGCCACGATGGTGTGTTAAAAGCGTACAAAGACGCCTGCGCTGCTAAACTAGCGGCGAATCCAAAGCCAGCTGCAAAGGCACCGAAGCTTTTACCTATCGACTAGGCTTTTGAAAAAGGCAAGAAGTTTGCCAGAGACGACCCCAGGGTTAGTTTTGTTCATAGTAGTAATGCTCATGTCATTTGCTCAATACTAGTCTTTTTTGTACCACCAGGTGTGCAAAAACTACAGGTACATTTAATATATATATATATATATATATATATATATATATTATTATCGGTCTTGAGAAGCAGGAAGGTATCGGTTTCAAAAACCAATATCGTGCATCCCTAGAATCAACCCATCTGTGTTGATGGAAAGCAGGACACATAATACACTGTTTGCCTCAAGTGCAAATTGTTGGTCGAAGTTGAAGAGCCCTGCACCTGCCTGTCATCTGCCTCACATGTTGAGTGTCAGGGATGTGTGCTCTCATTCTCTAGACCCATACAGTGTAGGAGAGGCTTCCATGTGCTGCTACCCAACGTTCAAGGACCGGGGGGGAGCAGTAATGATGGATGATCTGCCTTTGGGAGTCAGCGGGACCTCACGACCTCTGAGGATACTGCTAGCTGTTGCTGACTGGTCCCATCCCTCTCTGTCTACAACAGCAAAGTGAGCAGTTGATCTTAAGAGGCATGCGGAGCCATTTCACAGCCCCCCCCTCAGAGCGACCTCTGACCCTCAGCTCCATATGTTCTGTCTCTATGGGAGAAGAAGGGGACAAAAGACCAGAGGGAGTTGGGGGTTGTTGTTTTGGTTCACTAGTACGTTGGTTCACAAATTGGTTTTAGCTGGACTTGACCATGGACAAACCTTACTGGTCTTGGGTCCATCTTTTCTTTATTGTACTTATTGAAAACCACTATAAATTAGTAAATTTAAAGAAAACTTTGAACTTCAATGTGTCAACCAGCCATGTCTTAAGGCCAAGAGTGTTTTTAAAGTGTTTCTGATGAACAGCCAGTCCTTACTATAAACGTACGTACTATAAAAGCAAAATGGTTGCCTCATGTGTAGAACATCTACCAGTGTTCGTATATTACCCAGTACATGTATAGAACATGAGCAAATGTTCTGTTTTGCTTGTAAAAGGTCATCAACTCAGTCCTGAGAAACCAAGCCTTTAGGTTCCCCATGGTGCTGTCTGCAAATGTCAAACCATGTCCCTAAGGAACTCAAGGGTTTATATGGAAATGTCGCTGACATTTTCCCTAAAGCTTGTATTTCTTAGCTGGAATAGTGTAAAAAGCTCAGACATGGTATTCCCTTAGATGTAGCTATGTGGCCTGCGACACCAGGAAAAGTCAACATTTAAATTGTGTAACAAATTCGCAATATTGTTGCAGACATAATATTGCATCTGATTCCTGTGGTCCTAATATCCCTGAAAATGCAAAGGGCATATGATAAATACATTTCCTTTTTTATTATGAAGGTTCCCATTGAGAGAACCAGCATTATCTCAGTACAGGGACAAGCTATATTAGTCCATTATATTTTATTTGATAGCTGAACCTACTCTCTTGTAGATTGATGGGCAATTCTTTAATGTTTGTAATGTGTAACATCTGCACTCTACTTGGCCAACAACTCATACATGTCATAAATCACATGCACTCAGACAATGGCAGTGTTTCCCCTACCATTGTCTTGGAGGGGCGCTGCGTCCCGCCAACGGAGCCCCGCCAACGGAGCCCCGCCATCGGATCCCCGCGCCCTCCCTGAAATTCAAGATGTTTAAAAAAAAAAAGAAAAAATTATAATTGTCTTTTTTTTTTATATATATATATATATAGCAACAAATTGCAAATAATCTATATCTACTGTCACTTTTCACATATACTGTCAAAACGCTTTCATTTTAAGTTGTGAGTTTAGTGTTTTTGACCCTAAGAAACACTGATGCATTATCAATCAATCAATGTTTATTTATATAGCCCAATATCACAATTTACAATGTTACATTTGTCTCAGTGGACTTCACAGTTTGTACAGAATAGCAGTATGACAATACGACACCCTCTGTCCTTAGACCCTCACATCGTACAAGGAAAAACTTCTGGAGAAAACCTCACAGTTTAAAGGCGAAAATGGGAGAAACCTCAGGGAGAGCAACAGAGGAGGGATCCCTCTCCCAGGACGGACAGACGTGCAATAGATGCCGTGTGTAAATTGAAAAGATAATACATTTTACAACATAGGTAGTCCAGATGTTTGGAAATGCATGTGTTTATAATAAGAAGATGAATCCACGAGGATATCCATCCAGGACTCATGATCCAGGACCACAGCAACAGGCACAGCCACGACTCAAGATCCCGCCGTAGATAGACACCAAAAAGAGAATTTGGGGAAGCTGGGTTATTCGGAACATGAGAGTACACAGGTACAGACAGAGAGAAGGAAGAAGTAAGATGTCCCCCGACAAACTAAGCCTATAGCAGTATTAATCAATAACAATAATCCACAGCTCCTCTCTCTGCTCCAGAGGATTTAAAAAATATATATCCCAATGCTGGAGCCGGAATTGGGTCTGGAACCATGACTGCTGGGGCTGGTACTGGAATCCTGGCCTTGCATCTTCCAGAAAACCTCCGGAGGATCCACGGACCTCCCAAGGCCAGGCCAGACCCCAGGAAAGGGTTAGAGCAGGGGTGGGGAACCTTTTTCCTCTCAAGGGTCATTTCAATTTTTACAATATCCTCAGAGGGCCGTACAAGTTATTGACCTCTGCTTAAAAAAACTAAAATCACAGCACATTCATTTCATCCTGTGCAAAGAAAAAGCAACCTCTTAATCCAGATATCTCACCATGACTCGCGTATGCATGCACATGCAGGGTGTGGCGTGACCACCAAAACAGAAAGATATGGACAGACACAAGATGTGTGCAAATGTATTTAGTTTCCTATCCATGTGAACATGATTTAAGTGGGGGGCTAACCCTAACCCAAGATAAGACTAAATACACAGAAGGGTAATCACAGAACAAGACACAGCTGGGCAGGGGAGGCAGAAACACAAGGGCAACAGGTGAACAAAATCAGACACAGGAGGGAAAACACAGGAAGGAAAACAAGACACAGGGAGAACATAATTTCAAAATAAAACCATGACAAGACAGACAAAACTAAAATCGTGACAGCTTCTAAACTGGATTTACTCAGCTTGGACATTAACCTGTTAATGAGGTTTAAAGTTGGGAGGAGTTGATTCTGTAAGAACAGCTGTGCTGTTGTTTTGGTCTAACCAAGTTTCAGTTAAAAACATAAAATCCAGGTTGTGCTTGGTGATAAAATCATTGATTAAAAATGATTTACCTGCTAAAGACCTGACATTTAATAAAGCCAGTTTGAGTGTGTTTGACATACCACCACTCTGTTAACGATAGACCGTGGAGCATGTGGAATCACTACAACACTTGATACATTACATAAATTCAGACGGATGCCCTTGGATCCTCTGTTCTCAGTCCGAGTCGCCAGCCTGTGTAAGCAGACCACAACACAAATGGGACGCTGCACTGGCATAGAAGCCTCTGGTCGTTGGGTGGCGTCAGAGAGCGAGACGGCAGGCGTGGAAACAGTGGCCTTGGAGGACACCGCCGGAGAGGGGGGTGTGTCAACGTGGCCCTGGAAAAGTCAGGGAGTCGCCTGAACAGCGTGATGCATGTTAGCCGCTAGCATGCAGCTACCAAGCCTGCTGGGGTGGATTCCAACAGTGCCGAAGAGGGCGGGTCGGTCCCAAAATAGATTGAAATTGTCAATTAAACCAAAATTGGCAGCTCTGCAGGCGGATTGGAGCCAGGTGTGGAGGCTGAGGATCCTAGTGAAACGCCCTGCTCCACGGCCTAGCGTTGGGATCGGACATGAGATAAAAACGACTTTTCAGCATCAGCTGGACGGGCCAGCGCCGCCGGAGCACCAGCTGGATGGGCCGGATCATCTGAACGGGTCAGTGCCGCGGGGGCATCAACTGGATGGACCGGATTTTCGGACAGGGGATGCGAAGCGGTTCCGAGGGCCCAGGCGAGGCGGTGAAGTTACCCCATTCAAAAAGCTCTTACGCACCACTTCAGACCACGACTGCTGGTGGCCAGGTGTCGAGCAGTCGGAAGGCCGTGGACAGGTGGAAGGATCCCACAGAACTGTGTCATGGGTAGTTGCACTGAACGAGGCAAGCTGTTTAGACTGCACCGATGCTACCTCCATGAGACCGGACACGAGAGACTCTTTTTCTTTCAGCTTGTCAGAAAGCCGTCGGATATCCTCCTTAAGGTCTGTTATCTGTTTATTTGCTCTTTGAAGTAGAACATCATCCTCAGGGTGTTTTGATGGCATTCTTGAGTGTGAAAGGTTTAGGGCAATTACTGTCCCATGCACCAATGCCAAACTGCATCAAGATGTTGTATAAGCAGGGATGGCTAAATGTTTGTAAGCAGGAGAGCTAGATGCTAACAGGTAGTGGGAGCCTGTACAAATTGTGACTGCCTCTGTGCATCCCTCTGTGTGCCTCTCATACCTACATCGTTGCAGTCAAAGATTTGTATATTTTCAATAAAGGGCCTGGATATTTGTACACGTTCTGTAGATATTTCACATCTCCAAAAACTGCAGTATACCAACCATATTGTTATCTTATTCCCTTTATTACCCTAGCCCTTTCCCAGCTGCTCTTCCAATAAGTGCAAAGACTGACTCGTGCTGCACTTGCTGTTGCTGTGTTTACTCTGAGAGATCAATAGTGTTTGTGTATGCAGTGACTGTGTGATGGTACACTCTGTGCTCTGAGCATGTACATATGTTAGTTTGTCCCCAGGCCATGCTGACACGCACACGAATTTGGTCCGCAGAGAAAATGGAGATGGAGGCAGGCTGTGACCTGAAACAAGTGGCCAGATTCTAACATCAATCGAGAGAGCTGTGATTAATGAGCCTGAATTAATTTGCATTGATTGTCAATGCCTAATGCAATTGTGAAATATAATACCTCCTAGTCCCCAGTGACACACACACAGGTGACAGCAGCTCCAACAAACCTCATCATTGTAACGGTGTGAAGCACGGTGCTATGTCAGGCAGACTGTTAATCTCCTTACATAACTACGATAGGCTGCACCATGGTAACTAAGGCCCCTTATGATTGATTACGGCCACTGCTGCATCACCTCACTGAGAGACATGCTGGTCACAAACTACAGTGGATTATACAGAGGCTGAAAAACATTTATTTATTATATAATTGCTTTTCAGGCTAATCATAAGAGACAGAAAGTGTCTGACAGATAGCTGGGGGAGCATAAAGTGTCACAAACAAACACGCTGAGTTGTGTCCTTTCATGCACATATCTTGTTGACAAGCTTTATATAAAGACGACACGTGCACTTTCAGATTACGCAAACTACGTATACATAATACGGACTTGGACTTTGATCTCTTACCGATTGAGTTCCAACTCATCCTGTCCTCTGGCCTGAGTGATAAGGCTATGTAAACAAAGCATGACCACTAAGCCAGTGTACTCCGTGTCGTACTGTCCCTCAATGCTACTTTGCAAACTTTATTTATTTGTTCTAAACCAGACAGTGGATTTAATTATCTCCTTCATTCTGGGGTCTGTCTCCTTCTTTCATCCTCTCTTCAAAATAAGTGGGCAAAGACATATTTTCTTTGTTATTTGCAAGAATGACATTTAAGGTTATTTGCCATTCATCCCGTTTACATGTTTTTACCAATACAATCATCCATGGATTTTCAAACGCATGTGTGTGAGACCCATCTCACACAATACACTCAACAGTAAGGTGCTGCCAACACACCAGTTTGACAATCTAATAATATCAGGGTAATACATCAGCAACACGAGATGAGAACTGGATAGCATTTTGACCAATTCTTTAATCTTTCCTCAATAGGATTTTGAATGCAGGACATAAACTTGTAAAGGAGTTTTTACCAATGCAGTGTTGGTGTCAAGTAGATGATTAATACTTTGCTGATAGGTGGTGGTGATGATGAACACAGGAAAGCCTGCACTCTGTGTCTCTGAAACTGAGAATGCTCTTTCAGACTTTGTTTCTGATTACCTTTTTTTTTTTAACTCTTAAAAGCCCAACAAGTGACTGCTTAAATCTACCAGCGGTATTATCTTTGTGTGTGGGAGCTCAGCAGAGCAAGGCCCAGTATGATTATGTCACAGCACAGATGCTCAATATAAATCCCTCAGAACGCGTTTAACAAACAGCCGAAATCTCCTCCAACAACATCACCAATTAGTTGACTCTGCTTTTGTGTGTGTGTGATTGGTCACACTTACTCCCGGCCACATGCAGCGCTCTCTCCTCCCCTGGAGTCAACATCAGGTTATGTAATTGGGCCATTCACGGGTGGGCTTGTCGAGGCAGATTAGACAGATTCTGCGGCTATTTCTGAACCAGTGCCTTGGATTGTTTATCCCAGCGGAGTCGAGGGTAAAACGTGACAGGCAAGCAGAAATGAGAAATCTGACAGACTGATGGATAGTGTCCTGATGCGAAGAAGGAATGGATTAGTTATGAAGTGAGTCTGTTTTCAGTTCATGGATATTCCCTCACCAGCAAATAAGTAAATAAATAGCTTTAAGATCAGAGATTATCGGGTCAATATTGTTTATGATCAATCCATTAATCCACACATTTACTGCTACTTTGTTTATGCACCTAATGGTCGGCTTCTCACAGTTTATAGTAAACGGTACAAACATCAGCATGGTTTAAACTTTTGCCTCTAATCCCTCTAGAACCCTCTGTCAACTTCAGTTTCCCCTCCCTCCTGCGAGTTATTAAAATAATAGGACATTCGCTGCTCTTCTCTTTTCTTTTCATCTCTCCATTCCCATTATATCAGTGAGTTTGCTTCAAGGCTGCATGTGGGACGTACGGCTGAAGTAGCTTATGCAACCGTCCCGCTCATCCTTAAGGCCATTCCAAGTGAATGTGCATCCTTAAAACCTCCCTTACCGTTTCCCTTGGTTTTGTAGCTTTTATAGGATTGTAGAACCTCACTAGTATTGTGTGCTGCCTGTCCGTCATGTTCCACACACTGAGGTGAGATGAGCTGAGGGGCCTGTTTGAATGAAATACAATTAACATGCGCCTGGGTTCAAATGAGATGACGTAACCTCCATTAACAGCGGCCCTTTAGCCCCTCTCTGTGTTCTACAGGACGCACAGGAGTAGCCATGGAGACGAGAGCATTTACCCAAGACAAATTATTTCGCTGAAGGGGGGTTGATGAGCTAAAGAGAGCACTAACATCTCTGCACCCCCCTCCACTGAATCACTCTCATCCTTTCTCCTTCTGATTGCATGCAGTGATTTATGCTGACTGTCAGCTGGCCAGGATTGAAAACATTGAGCGTTGCGTTTCTGCATTCTTTCCTCACACACACACACACACACACACACACACACACACACACACACACACACACACACACACACACACACACACACACACACACACACACACTGCTAATGTGTGCCAATGTAAATCAAGTATGGCTGTCATGCAGGGTGTAAAAAACAGACGTAAAAAATATCATGGTCTCATATTTTCTCGTTGTTTAGTAGACAGTCTGACAGTGCAGCACCTGGGACATGGTCTTTGAAAAATGTATTACACTACATACAGAAACTGTTACTGTTGTGTTTGTAATGCAGCATCAGTATTGAATTGGTTTTGGATACATGTGTGGTCAATAAGACAAACAACAAATGTTTCTGTTGCTTGGATAAGTATTTAGTAAGACAGAACTAACAGAGAAGGCTTTGTTTGACAATAAGCAACACGAGTGTAGTCATTACACCAATTGGCAAACTAGCAAAAAAAAGTTATATAACTTGATAAACAACTCCTCGACTTTACTGCTCCCTCCAACTGCTCTGTAAACTGATGTTTCCTAAAGATCAAAGATGTCCGCCGTGGGCCTTTTTGGAGATGGCCCAGCCCTGTTGAAAAGCCTTTTTCATACATCCAACTGAATATCTTTATTTATTTTTTCTTGAATCCGTATGTGCACCTTGCCGAGCCGAGCTGGAAAAACCCTGTGATCACACGTGGGGGATATCAAAGCAGTCAGACCTCCCTCCCCTCCATGTATACTCCTTTACTGTCTCTGCAAGCACCTTATCGTGTGACATTGGTTTATATGATGATAACAATAATGACACTTTTTAAGGGGCTCTTATTTTTCCTTCGCTGGAATGCTTGTTGCGCTGCATGAAAAAAAGGGTTAAATGTTAGGATTTGGTTTGTTTGGAGAATGGAGGCACCCATATGTTTACACCGCACCAGGGCCTGTAATCATGCTGTAGAGCCACTCGCTCAAAGTGAGGAATACACCACATGTGAAGCATATGTAGTAAGCTTTACAAGTAACTCTTAAGTCATTACATTTTTGCAATAAACTAAATCATGACCTTGGCTGGTCACTAATTATAATACCTGTTTATTCAGCAGAATGTAGACTGACTTCCATTGCTGGTTTGTCTGTGATGACAAACCAGACTCATCTACTGGCAATTGAAAAGAAGGCATATTTTTAGCAGGTTTTCCTGTGGTTAAACATTCCTACATATGAAGGTCATTAAAACAATCATGGCTACTACTAACCCCTCTGAATGTCTCTCTTTTTTGTGCTCAAATACTCATTTTTGCTCATTTATTCATATAAATTACAATGACTTATACTTAATTGCAGTAAAAAACTAAGGAAAAATAATAGTATATTGTATCTTTCCAAAGTTGTGCTTCCAGCCGTTTGATAGAAATGGCTCCAGACACCCGGAGCTCCCTCCAGTTGTGTTTGGGGGATGATTTGACTGAGTTGTCATGTCCGTTATAAAAGAGCAGCTTTGTGTCGGTCCCGTGTAATAAAACGTTGGCTCGGCACACTCCACAGCTGTCCTCTTTCTTTCACTTTCTTACGCCGTCTCTTATGTTGGCAGGCTTGTTTGTGTTCCCAGTGGTTCCTCCCTCTCTTCGTGTTCGTCTCCCACACCTCGCTGTCACACGTCTCGTTCATCGGCATCCCGATCCGTCTTCCTGTCTCTGTTAGTCATCCCGCAGCGTAGATTGTTACATCTTTTGGTGTGTTGCCCACTCACTCCCTTCGTCTTCTGTATTCAGACAGCGCACAGTCATTCAAGATGATCTTTTCACCCCCGTCTGACTTTCTGATAAAGTTTTAGATCATTTTCGGTTTTCTTCAACCAACAGGCAACTTTTGCCAGTAGGAAAAGTTCAGGAAAAGTTCACCATTTCAGAAGTATTTGTAAATTGTGGAGAAAGAGCCAGTATTCAAATGACACGGCAACAAAGTTATGTCATAATCACCAATTTGATAGTGTTTTAAAAGGCAGTTTTCCTTTAACATATTTCAAAGGTTTCTTCTCTCTATATATTTTGGAAATAAAACCCCTTTTTAGCCCTTTTTTAAAAATCATTTCTGATTAATAGGCACCCATATTAAAGTGTATTTACTTATCAGTTTTGATCACGTGTACCTTCCCATTATGATGTTTTGTTAAGCTACCATGTTTATAACTCTATTCAAAATCCCCTTTGAGCTTCAGTGCTTCAAATGTGAAACAGCTGTACAGAGTTCAGTTTTGTTCACAGAAAGATAAACCTAGAATCAGTGTGAACAGCTTTTTGGTTCAAACCATCATAAACTCACTAAGCTAGGTGAGACCTGAGCCCGACACGCACACCTGTCTGCCTTTATAATTAAAGTGTATATATATTTTCACTCGGCAAAGAGTGAGTCACTCCCATCGGGCGCATCACCATCACCACCTTGTCATAGCCCTGCAGCTGCTCTGAGAACAGCTGCGTGCATGTGAACAGAAATGCAGCTCAGACAGCTACTTCCTGCCTGTATTACATAGTTCATAATTATTAATATGTAAAGGAGCTGTGTTTCTAAATCCTGCTATTTCTAATGCTTACTAATATACAGTTTTATATTCATACAGGACAGAGTGAGATACATCCTCTTACTGCAACACCGTGCTTACAACCGTTTACCCAGGGGTCTGCAACCTTTTTGACCAAAAGAGCCATTTTGCTCCTTTTTTCCAAAACATTTTTTTGTCTGGAGCCACAAAACATATTTCATAGTTTTTTATTGTTATATCAGACAAAAACTACTGTTTTTTTGCATTTATTATGCTATTTATTACATGATATAAAACTGTTAACCTCTAATAAGAAACAAAGAACTCTTATAAGGAGAATTAAAAAATAATACACAGGCCTACTTTAAAATAAATTAAACACAGCACTTGGGGAGTCCTCTGCACATTTGAAGGGGGAAAAAATATTATTAAAATGGGCCCACTTTGAAATAAATAAAACATATAGCTGCACCCTAAAAAGAGTTAAAGGTAGGGTAGGTAAGACTGGAGAAGCCAGCTCGAGTGCGCTAGAATTTGAAAATACACAACCGGAAAAAATATGCCTCTTCCTTCAGACTTCCTTACAGAGTCCCTCCTCCAACACACACGAACGCGCACATGACCAATGAGGGCACGAGATAAGTTTGTGCACAGATGGAAGGCTGACAGGCAGGTAGGCCATCCAGTTACTTTAGCCGGGCCGAGGCAGATGATTGGTCGTGCTTTTTACAGTACTACGGCTTCCACAGATTAATTTTTGTATGTATTTATTGTCAAAGCATTTAATATATTCATTGCTATCGGGACGTTAAGAGCATTCCATATAACAAAAAGTGTTTTCTGAAATAAATTACATACCCCATTGAATTATGACTGAAGATCGTCAGCTGGCTTCCTCTCCCTTGTTGCTCCTCGATACGTAAAGGCTGCAGCACCGTTGACAACTTCTCTCTACATATCAAACATACCGGTAAACCAGCATCGTTTGCTGTGAAAGCAGATAACTCTGTCCACGCAGAATTAAATCCTGTGTTCCTCCGGTACTTTTCTTTGATTTATCCATAGTTCGCTCATCGAGCCGGGGGTCAGGTTATTCGCCTCCAAGAAAAGACGCTCGCGCGGGACCGTAGCAGGATGTGACGCATATTTTAGTTGACCTAATTAAAACCGTTTTGTTTTTTATTTGTGTGTCACAGTATCATCTCAAAATACAAGATACGAAACATTTTCAACCATGCAACAAAATATAAATAGTCCTACAAATACTTTTATTTTATTTCCTTCTTATTTTTGTCTAAGCTCAAGGGAGCCAGAGCAGAGGGCTTAAAGGGCCGCGGGTTGCCGACCCCTGCGTTAACCGGACAAGGACAGACAACGTTTTTGATAAAACAAAGAACAGTCAAAAAATGATTTTACAAATCTAAACTGAGTATATATATTTTCTGTAGTAGCCTCTGTGGTCTAAACCTGTTGACAATTATTATTGTTTACGTAAAAATATTCCAAATTAAACAAGAAGACGTTAAGTGATTAGTAATGAACTAAATCTAGTTGGCACAAATGCCAATACACAATGGTGTAAACCAAAGTTATTGTGTTTATAGCATGCTCACACTGCTGTAAAAATATATAGCTAACATTTTATTTTGTGTTTTTATTGCTCATACATTTCGTTTTGGCTTTCTTGCAGTTTTTGCACATTGATATAGTTTACCTATAGGCTAGGTTTAGTTTTTAATAGTGACAATACAAACCCACATAATGTATCACTTCATCAACGCCAGACGGAGGAAATGTGATCAATTTAACAGAATTATTCAACCAAATACAATATGGTATCTTGGGTTTGAACAATGTACTCAATCAGGATATATTCAAATGAATTGCTCAAGTTTTTATCTAACCATCCATCCATCCATCTTCTCCCGCTTATCCGTGGTCGGGTCGCGGGGGTAGCAGTTCCAGCAGAGAGCCCCAAACTTTCTTTTCCCTAGCGACATCAACCAGCTCTGACTGGGGGATCCCAAGGCGCTCCCAGGCCAGCGAAGAGATATAATCCCTCCACCTGGTCCTAGGTCTACCCCTTGGTCTCTTCCCAGCTGGACGTGCCTGGAACACCTCCCTAGGGAGGTGCCCAGGTGGCATCCTAACCAGGTGTTTTTATCTAACATTTTTTATATTTAAGGGGAAAAATCAGGGTGCAACAGGTTAAAGGAGTATTGAATGCTGATGGTTTTTATGTTTCAGTATGGGAGCTGCAGCCAGCCTGCTGACCAGTTGTGTCATGAGTAAAGAATGCTGGACTACAGTTATCCCCACGCTTAACGTGGACAAATGGATTCTCAGGGGGATCCCTCAGTGCAACAATGTGTTTTCATCCTTTATCACTACATATGTACAGACCTCCTCCTTCAGTGTCTCTGATTTGGTTCCGTGTAGTGAGGTTTATCTCAGGTCCTTTCATCAGTCAGTTCTCAAAGAACATGAAGTAGATCAACAGCAGCGGCTAATCTACTCACACAGTCAGGTGACAGTGAGTCATAAAGAGGGGACACAAAAGCCTCCCATGATGGAAGGACCCGGGGGAACGACTAGAGCATGAGCCTGAATGAAAATAAATCCGCCACCCTCAACACCTCTTTCCCCAGCCTCCTCGTCTTTTCTTCCCCTCTCCTTTCCTACAGCCTCGCATCCTTAAAGCGAAGAAGAAAAGAACAAAGCAGTGTTTGACAGCATGACGGGGGGATGACATCACCACGGTAGCATCCTGAATGGGACCAGCTTAGTCCTGGCACTTGGACACTGGACCATTGTGATACACACACACACACTTACACTTGTCCTCTGCCCTTATCCAGACTCCCTGCAACCCCTGATCATGTGAAGATATTTCAAAAATGATTAAGAGAGGTGTTAACCGTCCCCCTCCCCACCACCTTATGCCCTAACAAAAACACCCCCCCTAATTTTTGGTTGTCCTGTTGCCAAGGAGACAGATGGGTTCTGCTCTCACCCAGACAGTGCCAGGCGTTGGCAGCCAAGCTTGGCGAGGAAGGCGCTGGTTCCATTAACAGAGAATGAGAAGGTTGTGCGTGCGTGTGCGTGCGTGTGTGTGTGTGTGTGTGTTTGTTGTAGCAGGTGCTGCTGGTGGAGCCCTGGGTGGTGGAATGTGTTGGGGTAGCCAAATGGATGACAAGTGTGAGAGCAGCTCCTGCTGATTTGTAGCAATGATTTGGCAATTTCAATCATTTTATTTTGTGGGCTTTTCTTTTTGTCTTGCAAATCCGAAACCTGATTCCTGTTACTCCACTGGTTTTCAGAGTATACAACTGCATTCATGTAATAATGTCCCATTCATTCAATTGGTCATCTAGCATTAATCATTAAATGGATTACTGAGCGACCTACTGGAAATCCTGGAAAGACGTTAAGCAACCAATGAGAAACCAAACAGCCAAGAGACCTAACACAGCAATAAAGAAATACATTTTAAAATAAAATACTTTTTTTTTTTTTAAATACTTTCTCTTTTTTCACAAAGAGAAAGAATATATATTATATTCTATGAGATTGCATTAATGTATGTTTTAGTGTTTTTTGCCTTTCTTGATCCATGCAAACAAATTATAAGCCAGGAATCCCTCTAGCTTTTTTTTCGCCGTTTCGTGCAAGTCCACCAGTTTTATGGTGTTTTTGTGCCCAGAATGCATTGTTGCTTTCACACAGGAGTACACGCATTGAGAGGGGTGATTTTAATATATTCAGCAGACATCGAGGATGTGCACTGGCTTTTGAAGTATAAGCACAAGACATTAAAGCCCTGGGGACCGTGAATAATGGCGACCACAGACCTGCTGTCAAAGCTGTGAATACACACCGTCTGTGTGCTGCAGGTGAAACACTGACAGCCGACTCGCCATCCAGAGGCAATCCCACAGTTTGCTTTTCTGTCTGACAGCTCGGTCTGCCTCTAAAGGACTCACACACACACACACACGCATTCATGTGAAACTGAAGGGCCTTAAAGCTACGCAACAAAGCCAATCTTCAGTCAGACACACGTTTCTTTTTTTACATGTTCTGTCTAATGAGATGCTGCCTCACACTTCTCAGTGTGTGTGTGTGTGTGTGTGTGTGTGTGTGTGTGTGTGTGTGTGTGTGTGTGTGTGTGTGTGTGTGTGTGTGTGTGTGTGTACATTTACATAGCAGTGCATGTGTATCCTCCTGGGACCTATTGCGTGTTATTAGAGGAGCATTAAGTGATTTGTGGCTCTAATGATGCAGTTTGTGGCATATAATACCAACTCCTCCTGCAGAGCTGGTTGGCTTGGTGTCTATTGGTAAAAATGACCTCATTATTTTGGTTGTCTGATTGTCAGCAGAAATACAGAGGATGGGGGGTTGAAATGATCTCTCTCCTCCGCAATCAGGTAATGTTTAGCATGAAAGGCATCAACTGCAGCAGCCTCACACAAAAGGCAAACCCAAACGCTTACATTTTTTTACCTTTTGTTTTACTTTTCCATTAATCGGATCATCATTATTTTCTGTTTCAAACATTCTGTGGATCAGCTGTGATGAGAAATTCTTAAAAAGCTTGTCAAACAAACAGTCTAAACCTCAAAAACATTAAATATTATTACAACTATTTCAAGGGGAAACGGTATTATCTCGCATTCGATAAATGAAAATAAATATTAAAAAAATCTAATATTCCAGCAATTCCCAAAACGGTTTCAAACTGTTGGCAACAGTTCTGGTTCCATATTCAAACGATCCAAGAAATAGATCCTTTGATTTCAGTAACGTCGTGGACTATGTCCTCCGTATTTGAAACTCACCGTGACCCGTTCATTGAGTCCATTTTTTATAATGACTGTGTGACGCACTTTGGACAAATGTATTCATAAACGTTGTAATCAGCGTCAGAAGAGGTTTGCAATGGTAATGGTTTTAGGAGACCGTTATGGACAATAGCCGAGAGAGAGAGAGAGAGGGGCCGGTGAAGACACAAAACGTTCGCTTCATTGATCTGAACTGTTGCTCAGCAGCTGCTTTGCAATTCAATTTGGGAGACAGCATTGAGGGCCGTCCACAGGGGCTCGAACGGCCCCTATACTCTCAACACACTCTCCTTCACTCTTAATGTTGAAGTTGATTGGCAGCTACTTTCTCCATCCTTGTGTAACCCATGGCAACCATACACCTTGATGAGGGCAGAGGGAAGGAGTAAAGGGAGTGGGACGCTGGGAGCTTTGATCATGGAAAGGAAGTAAAAAGGATTCTACCAATTTGGAGACAAAACAAGCTGTTTCTGTCTAAAGTGTTTGTGTGTGTGTTTGGTTGTATAGCGAGGTATAGCGAGGTGTGACTCCCCAGTACATGGTAGTCGTATAGTGATGATGTGTCTCGAGCCAAAAAGTGGTCCTGAACGCTCATGGGCATGGCAATGGGTTTAATTATGAATAGCTGCATGTCTCATGTTATTGATATAAAGCCTGTCTGGTGTAGCTAATAGGGATGCCAGCGATTATTCGAATATTCGCTACAGTCTCCATAATCGAATATTATTTTTAAAAATCGATTTTATTTATATATTTTTTAATTTTTTTATTTATGTATGTCGGTCGAATGAATAATCGATTATTATTCGCCAGGGCTGCCGAATAATCGATTTTGATCATGGTCAGTTTCTGGCAACCCTAGTAGCTAAGTTATGTGCTGTATGAATTAATTCAGATTGTCATGAATATTTTGTAGGAGGTACAAAGTTTGAATTTGTGCAGCTAGGATTGAGACCACATAAACAATACAAACACGCATCCTGATGAAAAAGACCTCAGGTTGAATTGATCGGGGAACTGAGGGAGAGAAATCATAGTGGGAACTGAGGGTAATGAAGGTTTTATAATTAATAGTAGTCTGGCTGAAAAAGTCAATCTTCTACATCAATACAGAGCCCCGTGAGACTGTGTTGTTGGGGATCAACACTAAGTCACTGATGTGATTGTTTGCTGTATAGTAAGAGGCTGAAGAAGATCCTGAAAACACTTTTGTGCTTTTTTTGTCTTTTCATCATAACCTCTGTGCCGTTAGGTAGTCCATTAAATAAGGCACACAGTGGTTTGTCCATACACCCTGTAGTATAATGCCATTTGTAGATGACTTGTCTCAGCTACAGGTTCATTTGTAGAGTGGGAATGGTGGCCAAGCCAAATAAAGCCTTACGGGTGTTAGGAGCAGGTTAGGAGGCACATGTTGCAATTGGCGGTCTTCCAAGTCTTCATGCTATCTCGACTGATTTGAATGCACTTGTTTAAGCCCCTGTCACACTGTCCCGAAATTGACACCCGATGGACACACGATAAAGGAAATGTTCAAATTCGGCTGTGATCGTAGCAACATCGGACCATTCGTGAGGGCATCTAAGCCATCGTATGACCGCCGGTGGAGTTTCTCAGGCTCCGGCAGCAACTTCGTGAGCGGCAACTTCGTAAGGCACTCGTGAGGGCATCTTGTCATCATCGGTGCATTCGCCCTCACTCTGATCGAGGCGAATGCACCGATGATAACAAGATGCCCTCACGATGGCCTTACGAAGGGCAAAATTGACACACGAATTCAACACGAAAATGAACCTTCGCAAGGTGCTTCGGCAATTTTTTGGCATGCCAAAGATTTTGCCACCGCTCACAAAGTTGCTGCCGGAGCCTGAGAAACTCCACCGGCGATCATACGATGGCTTAAGATAACCTCACGAATGGCCCGATGTTGCTACGATCACAGCCGAATTTGAACATTTCCTTTATCGTGTGTCCATCGGGTTGTTTTATTGCACAACAAAATCATGTAAATATATTATGTAAATAACCCAATTTGTGTTCTGTGAAACTGAAAAGGATATAATATATTATTTTGAAGGCGAGTTGACAGGAAGTTGTTGTTGCTATGGAAACAACATGACGGAGAAAACGTAATATCTTCTACATATAAAGACGGAGAAAGTCTGAAGATATCAGTACATTATCATAGTACTGTAACATAATTGTTTTTGGTACTTTCGTTGCAGTTGTATGTCTTAAATGTAATGTAAATGTTGACTTTGTGTGTTGTTCGGGGCCATCTTCGTGCAAAATTCACAATTCCATATTCGTGTGTCCATCGGGTGTCAACTTCGGGACAGTGTGACAGGGGCTTTAGAGGGGAACAGATTAACCTGCCATGATCATATCCACTTGTGTCAATGTCAAATAAGCCCGAGTAATTTCCTTTTATACAGCAGGCCAACATAGTTTTACCATACAAACAGGAGGAAATTGTTTATTTGTTTAAACATGTTTTCTGTGATGGATGCATCCCTATTTGGAGCTCTAGTGAGTATTTGTGGCAGCAGGGCGTTGTATGTGGGATTGAATCAAAAATAAGAGTGTGTGTGCATGTGTGTGTTCATGGTAAATAAGGAACAAGTCACCCAGTGCAAGATGTGGCTTACATGAATGTGTTGTTGATTTTGTATAGCTCCTTGGCACAAAGAATAAATCTATATCAGGCTTTGATACACACACAATACTTGTTAGTAGATACATTCAAGTTATTTTACTTTAATATTGAACTACATGTACTCCCATGTACACACAGTACTACCAGGACTAAACTGGAATAATATCAGCAATATCAGATGCAGTTTGATCGATGGTGTGCTTCGAGCAGGGTCAATAATCACATTAATACACCCGGTGTGTTTTGAGCAGCAGAATATGCACATCAATACAAAAGAAGCTACTTATTGATCGAATGCCAAATCTGATCTATATCACTCAGAACGGCTTTATTGTTCTTGTGTGCGATCCATGAGTGTGTCTGTGTGTAAAAACAACCAGTAGTACATGACCATGTGTACAGACTGTAAGTGAGCTGGTAGGTAGAGAACTGCAGAGATAGCAGACTAAATAAATGTCCTGCACTTACACAATACTGAAAGGCAGGCGTGTGTGTCATAAAGATAAGCCGTATGGAGTGCTGTCGTTGTGTGTTAAAGAAAACAAAACACACACACATGGCCATTGTGTGCAAGTCTATTTTAGGAATTCACCAGCGGCATAAAAAATGTGTTGTCAATACGATGACCTTGAAATGTTCTTTTTTCAAAGCTGTCATATAAACACTTTGGATAAAGCTGACTAACAAAAAGTGTAAAGGCCAGCGCGTTTCCTAGCCAACTCTGTGCGAAGAGAGCTGATTGAGGCCTCTAATCTGCGGCCATCACAAGAGCAGAGATTCTCTCACAGGGATTATCCTGCTGTCTGCATGCTCACATACAACCTCCATCAACAGATAGATTAGTTCATCTGTATTCTGGTAAATCGAGACATCTACAGTAGACGACGTAAGCCTGTTTTGACTTAATATGGTTGTAAGGTTGCTTCAGGCATTAATAATGACCGCCTCAGAACGGTTTAATAATTTCTTTGGACTCTGGAGGAGCTTTGTCAAGTATGAGAAAATAATCCTGGGAATGTCACAATGATGTAATCAGGGTTATCTCCGCATTATGACACATAATATACTGTGTAGCTGCATTATTGGAAATGTTGGATTCATTGTTAAAGGGGCTGCATTTTGCACTTTTCCTGGAAAAAAAGGGCCTCTTTAAATATTAAATATATTCTAATGTTTCTTTTTTGTGGCTAGAAAATTCAATGAAATGTAAACATTTTTGGCCTGTATCATTTTCAATGCATTTCACCCATATGTTGTACTTTTGGAAATCTATATAATTGAATTTTTTTGTAAATGAACAATATTTGACTGCATAGCATTGGTTTCTAATGGGTTAGATCATTTATTCCAAGTACACGAGCAAGTACATATGCCCAACCCTAACCCTAACCCCATCCTCCTCTCATCCATACGGTTACATCGACATGCATATATAAAACTGTTTCTGGTCTTTATTTTATTGGAATCCATCGGACATTTGACTGCGATCTAAATATGACCCCAGTGGTTTGCTGCTACTAAAAATGTTTGTCGCTTGGTTTAACTCCAGACCAGACGAAGAGTTTTCCTTCCACTAACGACAAGTTCAAACTTTCCCCATAGCTCCTTTTCATTGCACCTCTGAAATGTTTTATGTCCTTAAAAATGGAATAGTTATAGAAAAAAGTAGAAAACCCTAGGCTGATGATAACCTATCATTTGTATATAACATATTCTTGTGTCAGCATTTTGTGACACATGCTTTTGCCTTTTAGATTGCTAATACTTCCTCTTGAGTCCATGTGTGTTGTGTCTTGTGTCGTGTTATCATGAGTGTGTCATGTTCATGCTCTACTCATTGTCATGCATTTATTAATCTGCTTTTCTGTGTGCATTTGTTTTGACATTGCGCTCTTTGTTTTTGTTTTTTGCTCCATGTTTTTCTGCACGTGGCTCGTCCATAGCTTTGTACCAATGGCTCGAAGCAGACCGCCAGGGCAGGGATCCAGACGCTGCAGCCACAGGTAACTCATCAACTGTTCCACATCTCCATAACAGAGCATTACACCTCACTCTGTCTGCATGCCTGTGTGCTGCTGTCGCTCACTCAGCTGCTCCCTCCTAAGACATGTGACCTATATGACATCAGCCTTGTCCCAGTATAGATTAAAATCTCTTCAGACACAGACTCTGTTTCAGGTTCTTCACATTTCAAAACCTCTTTTTCTCTCAGATGACACTAAGTCCATTCTTGTCCGTGTCCATTCTCATTAAGCAGCCCCAACTTCTAAGGCATTGGTTACTAATGCTGTTTAGTAATATGCAACTCATTCACACTTCTTGACCTCAGCTAGTGATTAGGATGTTGGTGTTTAATCGCATTTTTAAAAATATACATATAAATCTATATCAACTTGAATGTATCCTCTCTGGTTACTGAGCTACTGCCGCCACCAATTACTGTTACTAGTAATAAGTCGATTTCTAAATGTGAGTTCAAAAGTAAGTAAATATTTTCAAAGTGACAATGGCTAATACATAATGCCTTCTTACTGGAAGGTAAATATTAAAAATAAAAGGACTTAAATCCCCCTTTTTCAAAAACAGTGTTTGTTGTTAGGCCTGAAGGTAAACCAGATTTTTCAGCAGGTTATAAAAGTGAAGACCGCAGGTTTGCTTTGTGTCCGACGTTCAAGAGTAGAAGGGGTGAGAGGTTGCTATGGTTACTGTGCAGGGTATGAATAACCCAGACTAGAGGAAAATCAGCATAAATAAATATACGGACATGGTTAAATTATGAATACCTACTTGAAGTGAACGTGGGAGCCATGGTCTGCTGAGAGCACTGCGAGTGAGTCTCACTGTCCGGTAAGAGCTGAAAAACTGGGATGGAACGACAGGCTTGCTCTAAAACTGTTAAAGGTGTGGCATTATTGCTTTAAAAAATTACTTTAAAACAATTCAGCGATTGGTTAAGGCCCGTAGAGTCAGATTATCCCTGACCAATGAGGTTTTAGGACTGGAGCAGCCACTCGACATCCATGCTAAAGACGCTAACGTAGCCAACTAGTTTCTTGTAGCCGACCCAAAACAAATAGCAGGACATTGTGCACCATTACATATTTATAGTGGTTGGTATGTGGCCAATAGCAAATGCCTGGGGATTGAATTGTGTCGGTACCGGAACCATATAGCAATATAAGATTGGCCTCTCTATAAAAAGAAACAACAATAAACAACAAGCCGCTTTCGACATGGAGTCGAGGAGAACATACTTGATCAAGTGTTTTCACATAGTTTAAAAATCAAATGCAGAAATGCATTGTGTTAATTTAACTATTTGCTCTACTAAAGATGATGGTGCCTAACATACAAACTTTTAAACCTGACTTTATTTATATTTTCTAGTCTTAAACTTTTAGAAGTGGATAAAGTGAAACTGCTATCAAGGCTTTGAATAAATATCCTGTTTATTTTCCTTAAGAGAAATCACTGCAGTTGATATTTGAGTAAGGCTGACATCAGCTCTATGGAATGTAGATCGTGGTGTATCACTCCACCTGGACTACACCCATCCTCTTTCTCATTTCCTGTCTTCATTGCACAGTATTTGGGTCAACTTTTTATGAGCTTGTTATCCAAATCAGTCCCTCCTGTCTTCTTCCTTCTCCTCATTTAAACCCTGAGGAAAGTAGTCGTCCAGTTTGTCTGCCTTCATGTTATTATTTGTATATGCACTTGTTTGCATACTGGAGTTTGGAGATTCACTCAAAGTAGAGAACGGAGGGCTTTAAACAAAGAAAGCCTCGCAATATTTTTCCTCTCACCTTCTGTTTGTCGTGGTAAGGAAGACCTCCAGGGGCCTTAAGTAATACTAAGACCTCCTGGGGCAAACTAGTCAAATACTGATTTGTTTTTTGTACATGCATGGAAAAATTCATATCCTATCAGGTGTTGTAAATGTCATCTCATTCTTCACGTACGGCAGGATGAGTATATAGGATGAGGGAATCTGTTCGTGGCAGACAGTCCACCCGAGAATCTGAAGCATGATTTGTTTTGTTTTGTTCTCGGAGCTTTCTTAAATGGCAACCGCCCTTTTCATTATTCATCTGGCATTGCTTCTCACCCTTTCACCCTCCCTCTCTCTCTCTCTCTCTCTCTCTCTCTCTCTCTCTCTCTCTCTCTCTCTCTCTCTCTCTCTCTCTCTCTCTCTTCCTTCCCCACACATGAAGGCCTCAAGGGTACACACAGAGAAGTTTAGTGATTATACTTCAGGCCTAAGCAGGATTTATTCTTATTTGTCTCCCATGCATTTGTTCTTAAACGTGGCTGTGGGGAAATAACTTGCATGTTTTGTTTTTTTCAAACATTTTATAGAAAGAACAATGAATAGATGAATACAGAAAATAAGTGGAATAATCCATGGTAAATGTGAAACTTAAGTATATGAAGTTTAACTGATGCGCTGAACGGAAAGTGCTGAATTAATATAGACATCAAAGGAATATTAAGTCTTACTAGAATGTAATCATATGTACTTAAAAACACAACAAATAATGTATAAAAACGTAATCCGTTGTCCATTATAGGTCTGCTCAGGTGAGCTCAAGACACTGACTACTATTTGAGTATTTCCTGTTATTGTAGTGAGTCATTGTGTTAGCTGTATCCTCACACAAAACCCATATTGATCTGGTGATTGGTCACGCTGCAATGATCAATAAATAAACGCTCCAAACAATCTGTTAACCGCTCCTCCGTTATCGTCTCCAGCAACCTTCTGACCTCATTTTAATCTAAAAAAAAAAAAAGGCCCAAACAATCTACAGTCCATACACTGGAGCTGTGACTCAGAGCCCATTCACTTATCTACAATCAATGTAGGTCTCTCTCCACCTTGTATCGGGACGGAGAGCTGGTCACTGAAAGGAAATGAAATGGTGCGTGGGTTATCGGTGAGATGTATTATCCCACAGAGTCATTACAGAGCTGCAGATCTGACCCCAGTATCGGAGCCCCATCAGCACTTCATCAGCAAAAAAGTTTCATTTTTTACTCTGTTGCAGTTCCCCTGAGCGAGAGTCTTTATGATCTTTTTAATTGTCCCACTGGGGAGGAATACATTGTTGAATTGAATCGGAATTGCTTTTCTAGCTTATTAATGGTCGATAGTTGATGGTCAGAGAGACTAGCGAAAAAGATCATTTCCGCCATGGATACCCAACGAATCATATTGAATGTGTTAATGTTATGCTGCATTCACATGGTATGCGATTTGCTCACCGTGAGGTTGGGCACAGAGCTTTGCATTTAGCCAGACATCAGTACTAGCTAAGTTTCTTTTCTATGGTTACGTCCCCTGTTAGCTTGCCCCACTTAGCATAGCTGCGATATGATTGGTTGCGTGTCTTAAAGGTCAGCAGTAACTAGGTAAGAGTTGAAATACTTTGAAACTTCTAAACTGTATTTCAGAGTAATTTGCAGACTCAGTCAGTAGTTTATAATCTTAGCATATCTAAACGCGCAATGTTTCTTGGTCAAGCATTTTGTCGTTGCGCTACTTTTCCAAATCTGCATGAAGCTTACACAAAGGGGGGTCAATAATAAATAAAAAAAACATGATATGCTCGTCACTTAGGATAATTCTGTAAATTATTATTATGGAACACCTCCAGAAATGTCAATTTTCCCTCAAATAAGTACCAAATGAGAAAGGTGAGCGCTGTAAATTAAAAGGTAGAAATGATTCAAATGGAAATCCAACATAAAAGACTTTAAATTAACCTTTTTTTTTTTTGCTCCTTTTTCCAGAACTAGTGATGTTCTTACTGCCACGATGCAATAACATTGTATAAACCTCAATTCCCTCACCGGTTGTGCGTGTGTGCTTCCCCTTGTGTTTCCATTTTTCTTATAAAGCATTTTGCTGATGCTGCGGTTTAGGAGGATTTTAAAATATGCCCATCGGCACATTACGTTTCTATTCTCACTCTAAAGGACCAAAAGTGCGACTGTGGTGTATAAACTGAAAGCATTGGAGGAAAGAGGGACTGTGATAGAGCCATTCGTACTAGAATACATTTATGATGGATATGATATAATGTAAGCAGTTCTGGTGAACAGCTGTTGTGTCCTGAACAGCTGTTTGGCTTTCTTGCATTAGACACAGTTTGTCTCTCTGTACTCGGGCAACTGTCTTTCTCTGTATACTATGCAGTGTATTTATATCTACTAATTAAGACTAGGAAGCTCCGATATACACGGCTAGGCAATACAGAACCAAATATGAACGTTGAGTATTTAACACATAGAAACATGTAAAATACTATGATGTGCTTTATTGTGAAAGGTAAGAAAAAAATGAACGGAATTGGTGTGCCATGCTTTTGTCAAGGTGGAAAGGAACAATAAAGATTGCTGTCCTTATCAATATATATGTATTATATGTGCTTATAGATATGGGCGCAACATTAACACCTGTTACACATAACATTCCTGGTTTGATGTCTATAATTGCGATTGGAAAGCTCAGAAAAGTAGACATAGATAAAATATTATGTGTATACGCCCTGTTGTATTGGCATTAGGAAACAACACTTTTGGAAAAAATATGATTGTAGAGCAGTCCAGCTGCTGACAGAGAGGAATCTCAGGCATGCAGTCAGAGGCTGTCAGTGACATAAACTGAACATGAGCTCATCCTCCCCTTTCTCTGAACCCACCAGAAACATTCAATTAGAAACAGCAACACTACACATCAAATAGTCACAATGTCAACATTCATAGACACTGGGTTAACATTAGGGCTGCTCGATTATGGCAAAAATCATAATCTCGATTATTTGGGTCAATAATTGATACAACGATTATTAAAAACGATTATCAATTTACTTTGAAAACATCAATTTATTGGAGAAGAAAAATGTGAACAGTATGTTTTTAACAGCCTGAACTTTAAGTATAATTCAACTGAAAAAACAAAAATAATAATTTGAACAAAATAAATAATAATAAAAAAATTGTTTTCGTAATTGTTGCAAGCCATAATCGTAATTGCGATTTAAAATACGATTACTTGAGCAGCCCTAGTTAACATGGGAAAGTTTGACAAATGGATATTTAAAGCTTCCTATGAAGATATTAAATATTGTCTTACATTGGAGGCTGGTGATCTAGAGATAATGCTGACCTTTTGTGTTTCTGCCACATCATTGTCTTTGTTTCTATCTTCTCTCGTCCAGGTGAGAACTTTGAGCAGAGTCCTCTGAAGAGAACCTTCAAGTCCAAAGTGTTGGCGCGCTACCCGGAGAACCTGGAGTGGAACCCCTTCGATCAGGATGCTGTCAACATGGTAGGTGGATCGTACCATTTTTTTGGGGGGGGAAACAAAGGACATTGCAGCTTTTCATATTTCGACTCAGTGGATGTGAGGTTTGGACAGGGTTTAAATGTCATTATTCCATATGTAATGTAGTTTTGATTTAGGTACATGGTTACAAAAATACATACGAATACAGAAATGTCAACAATTTCTCACAAATCCAGACCTTGAGAAGTCCTTGAATTCATTTTGTAAAAGTGTGACCGTTGATGGCGCCCTGCTGCAGGTGCTAAACTGTCAGTACAGTGGGTGACCTTGTCAAGGAAAAACCAAAGCAGGGGCTTTGTGTTTCCCTCTCTCTCGTGGTCACCGCATATTTTTCCACCGGCCCTGGCGTCAGCATCGCTGAATAATTCAGCCTGGGTTCTCGCCTTTCGTTGCCATGGTTGAGGGCCCATCATGCAGCACTGCGGGGCCGAAACCCGACACCGGGATGATTGCGAGCTGTTGAGGATGGAGGCTGAGAGACATTCTGCATCCTTCTCTCTTTCCATGTCTTGTGACCAACACAGCCCCTCATTTCCCCCTCTTATTCCTCTCATCCCATCATCCTCTCCTCTCTAGATCCCATCTCCTCCTCCTTCACCTTCTGTGAGGTGAGAGATGGAGGAGGATGGGAGGTAAAGATGCTGTGATGATTGCTTTCAAACCCCAACACCCACAGCCACACAAAGACACACGTGTTCTTGGGGTTGTTTTTCAAGCCATTTTTTGACTGTGAACCATTTTCAAGGCCTTCCATTCACACATGTTTTTTCGCCTCTGTAGCAGATTCCAACAATTCCTCTGATTAGATAAAACAGTTGCAAATGGCGCGTGTGTGTGTGTGTGTGTGTGTGTGTGTGTGTGTGTGTGTGTGTGTGTGTGTGTGTGTGTGTGTGTGTGTGTGTGTGTGTGTGTGTGTGTGTGTGTGTGTGTGTGTGTGTGTGTGTGTGTGTGTGTGTGTGTGTGTGTGTGTGTGTGTGTGTGTGTGTGTGTGTGTGTGTGTGTGTGTGTGTGTGTGTGTGTGTGTGTGTGTGTGTGTGTGTGTGTGTGTGTGTGTGTGTGTGTGTGTGTGTGTGTGTGTGTGTGTGTGTGTGTGCGCGCCCTAATTGGGTCTCGTCTCTACCTGAAGAATAATTAATGGAGACTGATTGTAAACACTGCTGGCTGCTTCATAATCATTTATACTAATTACAATCTTTTGCCTTGAATACTAAGACTTTAGGAAGCCTATCTAGCATCCCCACAAACACACACACTTCCCATCTCCCCCCACGGCACAGTGATGGATCAGACATGAAAACACAATCACTTCACAGGATCATCTTCTCTTGCTTTCCCCCTGTTCAGTTGGGCCAAATGTCCTCCCGGAGAGCTCCAGTTAAACCTCTACCAACAGATACATGTTTGATAAAGCTGCACTGGACACAATCAACCTTTCTCACTGTCTTCTGCTCCTACGGTCCTTTTTCACGCAAGCAACAACAACAGTCATTTTGTGATGGAGGTCAGATTTATATTTGTTTCTCCTGAAGCCTGGTTGTTTCTTCTCACTGATGTTGCTGAGCGATTCTGAACGTGCCCCTGATTAGGCGGCGAGTCGATACATTACAACAAAGCTAAATTCCTTTCGCCACGTTGTTAGAGATTCAGAGCATGTTTCTCACCGCTCTGTTAACCTCCCTCGGCTCGGCGGGGCTCAGAAGGGAACCGTATGCAATGTTATTGTTTTCCACAAACACAACAAAAAAACGCGGTTGTTTTAAAGACTTATGTTCGACACAGACTGTGAATGGGGGCGAGAGGATCTGTCAGTACTGATCAGCGAGACACATGACTCATGATCCAATCACATCACCCGGCCTGTGTGTGTGTTTGTTTCATTTGCTGCCTGTTCAGACAGAATGTTCATAAATGAGGAAGAACTGGGTGGAATGTTCCAAATGTTTACATCAGTAATGGTGCGTATGAATATAAATGTTTGTGAATGCTCATAAATATGTATGTGGTGGCAGAGCAGTCAGCATGAACACATTTACATGTGTGTGTGCTGGCTCCGTGTGCAGTCGGCTCCTGGCTGGCTCTCAGCAGCCAAATAAACATAATCGGGCTAATAATTCAGATGTATTGCAGGATGTGCTGACTGTGTGTTTCTTATATTATGTGGATTTGGAGTGTTTCTGTGAACGCATAACACACATTATCATTTGTACTTTGAAACGATGGTTTAGGTATTATAATTAGGGCCGCATGATTTAGAAAAAACAATAAACATGTATTGACTGGCATTGCAATTGCGATATGATTCATGGTATAAGCGGGAATTTAGCTTTTTGTCACAGTATCACTGAAAATTAAACAATAATATTTACGATCGTTTAGGATAAGATTTTTACCAAACAAGTTTTTGTGGAAATGGTGATTCATTTGTGCCCCCCCCCCCCTCTCCCTGCAGCTGTGTATGCCTAAAGGCCTCTCGTTCAGGACGCAGGCGGACCAGCGGACGCCTCAGTTCCACTCCTTCATCATCACGAGGGAGGACGGCTCTCGGACCTACGGCTTCGTCCACACCTTCTACGAGGAGGTGACGAGCCCACAGATCTGCTCCGCCATGCAGACCCTCACCCAAATGCACAATGCAGAGAGCACCTCCGCCAACACCCCTTCCTCCTCCTCCTCCTCCTCCTCCTCCAGCATGGACTCCCTGGCCAGCAGTTTGGACGAGGCCGACTCCCCCACGTCTTCATCGTCTCGCAGGGCGGGGAGCTACGACTCATCGCGGGACACCCTGTACGTCTCCAAGGCCCTGTGTCTGATCACGCCCATGCCCTTCATGCACGCCTGCCGCCGCTTCCTGTCCCAGATGCACAGGGCCGTCACGGCCGCCACCGCCCCCCCGCTGCCGCTGGAGAGCTACGTCCACAACATCCTGTACGAGGTGCCGCTGCCCGCCCCGGGACGCTCGCTCAAGTTCCACGGCGTGTACGAGCCCATCGTGTGCCAGAGGCCGGGGCTCGGGGAGCTGCAGCTGGCAGACTTCCCCCTGGCCGAGGCCTTCAGTCTGCTGGGAGTGGAGAACCTGGTCCAGGTGTTCACCTGCACGCTGCTGGAGATGCAGATCCTGCTCTACTCACACGGTAAGGACGCTGTCAGGTTCATAGGAAATTATACAAGTACTCAGCATTGTCAAACTTATCTGTACACACGCTTGTATGTTTTTGCGGTATGCTATTTCAAAAATAGCAATGACACTGAATATTGAATCTTCATTTCTATTTACTTGCTCTTAAAGGGAACGCTACTTAGCTGTCCTGTAGTGTGTTATATAGGTTTTTTAGACCACTAACTTTAAGACCCAAAAGCATCTGCTAGAAACACAGTTAGTACACAACCTTATGATGAAGACTATATAAGAGAATATGTTGTTTTAGTTTTCGTAAGTCATTCCTTTTGCACAATTTGCAGTGCATTCAATCTGCGAGTAGGGGTCGTTGACTATTTTGAATTCTCAGTGTATAGGTTTTGTTGAAATGTAGAGGCAGGCTGAGGCAGCAAAAACCCCTAAAGATTGTTTAGTTAAACTTGATTGCTTGGAGGCGAAGTCAAATTGAGAAATGCATCTCAAACTATCTTAAAATACACATGAGGGTATCTGAGATGCACTGTGATCAGATGTTCCTCCTTCTAGGGTTCCCCTCATCCATTATTCACAGCGAGGCACTGCTGTAGGATCTCACACTGAGAGCAGCTACTTTGCACTGCTCCCTGACCTGAGATCACCTTTAGTTCTACATTCCTCCGTCCTACTCTTTCTCACTTTCACTCATCCAGGCGGGGGCACACTCTGTAACACTTTCTGTTTATTGTCTTCTGAGCCGGATGCATCATGTAACTACTGTGGTGCAGAACGAAATGACTGCTGCATGAAAAGCCAAGATTTGACCCATTTTTTTAAAATCTGTGTTCAGTCAATATTGATATTGTGGTAGTTGCCGATGCTCTCATGCAGGTATTGGTTTGACTCCTTCATAACCTGAGTTTTTAAATCCCTTATCATCTTATTAATAATTGCGGGTTAGACTTTTTCGCATCTGAGAGGATTAACTCAAAGCTCTCAAACCATTTTCTCTTTCTTCTACTTACTATGCATGTTTTCCGTCTCCTCTACCTAATCGAGCCCTGGGCCTTTGTGTCTCTGTACATACAGCTTGTAATGATACAATGGGTTAAGGATTAGACATTGTAATCTGATCTGTCGACTGTATAGCTCTGCACTGTACTGCAAGTAAACATGCAGCGTGACAAAGGGGCAGCTATATGTTATTTGATAGAGATGTGTGATTTCTATTTGCTTTCATTGTTAGAAGAAAGAAAGCAGAAAGATGATTGCGTACAGAGCTGGAGTTATGATGCCGATCTGTGCTTTTTTAACTTTTAAAAATCAGTAACTGCAATGAACGCATACTCTAGAGCAGTGGTTCCCAACCTGGGGGGCGCCAAAGATCGCAGGGGGGGCGCCAGGCCTCAGATGATTTGAGGCCAAATATCACATTTTTACTTTTTTTACATATAATTGTAAGGCAATACATGATTGTCACTAAAAGCCTTGTCTCTACATTACAATAAAATATTAAAAATAATTGACTAATTAATTTTAATAAAAATTCAAGTTAGTATTAAAGGCATAAAAAGACAGAAATGTATAATTCTTTCTTTAATATAAATGTTTCTTCTGCCCATAAAGTGTCCAAACCAGGCTGTAGGTCTGGATAAGCGCATTTTTAATTGTTAGAAATGTTAAGTGAAGCCGTCTCAATTGACCAAGAAAACATCCACGCCTGCTGCTCCTCTCCATCGCCGCTTGATGGAAATTGGGTCTCAGTGTTTTATTCATCACTGTCGGCGTCAAAGGCAGTCACCCCTGGAGGGAATTGATTAAAACCAGACTGCATTCATGCCTTTTTGATTAAAGTGTTTATCATTTTTTTATCAGGAATCCCCATTGCTATTCAGCGGATGCTCTGACTATGCGACACGTCTTTCCTAATGAGCCCTTGTTTCTCCGTACTGAGGTGAAGAATACCTGCACAGAGCGTCATTAGGATGGAGGCAGGTGATGGAGGGGTTCACTTCAGGGGAGAGAGAGAGGAGGGTCCCTGCATAATGAGATGCTGCTCCGCCATATGTTCCCACGCTCCTCATTATCAATCAACAACAAATGACACCATGAGGGATGGAGGCTCGGGATGGAAAGTGACAGACGAGTGTCTCCGCCTATCATGGTGCACAGTGGGGGGTGGGGGGGCCTGCAGGAATGTCTTTATATGGTAATCCGTGTAGAGAGGAGTGATAAGAATCCGTTGTTTTGCCAACCGGGAATTTCCTTTGGTGTATAATGGTTCATAGATAAACCAGTTAGAGAAATATGGGTGTAAATAAGATACCATTTCTTTTTTTAAAGAGGGATTTAGAGAATAAATACTAATGTAGACAGACACCAACAAAGAAGTACATCACAAATATGAGTCATTACTGGGAAATTAAAGACGTGTAGTATATCAGTTTTTATTGCATTTGCAATACAATCTAGATATTTTTACATTGATTCTTAAATTCTATTAAATATTTTATTCTATTTTATTAAATTTTTACTTTAATATCTCATATTTATATTATGTATCTTTTTATTTTAAATCCAGCAACTGTCCGAAAACATGGTTTTCCTCTGGATAAATTAAGTATTCTGATTTTAGATATAATAATAATAATAGATTTAATTTGTTAGCGCTTTTACAGGTGCTCAAAGACGCTTTACAGATATAGTGAAGGGAAAAGAAAAGGAAGGAACAACAAATAAATATATAGTTAAAGTTAAAGTCAAATAATACAAAAACAATCACACATTAAAAGCCAGATTGAAGAGGTGAGTTTTTTTGAAGGTGGTGAGGTCAGTGCCGTCTCTGATGGGTTGGGGGAGTGAGTTCCAGAGGGAGGGGGCAGCGACGGAGAAGGCTCTGTCCCCCCAGGTCCGGTGATTGGTGCGGGTGGGGATGGATAGGAGGTTGGCTTCTGATGAGCGGAGGCAGCGGGAAGGGGCGTGGTGGTGCAGCAGGTCTGTGAGGTAGGGGGGGTCTGATTGTTGAGGGCTTTGTGAGTAATCAGGAGGACTTTGAAGTTGATTCTTTGACGGACGGGGAGCCAGTGGAGGTTCTGGAGGACGGGGGTGATGTGGTCTCGGGAGCGGGTGTGGGTGAGGAGGCGGGCAGCAGAGTTCTGGATATGTTGGAGTTTATTGAGGAGGTTGGATGGTATGCCGTCGATCAGTGCTTCTCAAAGTGTGGTCCGCGGACCACTGGTGGTCCGTAAGCGGACCGCCCCCTAGTGGTCCGTGAGTATATTGGTAGAATTTCACATTTGAAATAATAAATACATTTAAGTTTTCCGCACTCTCGCGGGAATATCTCCGCAATGGAGCGAGCTTAAGTTTGACTTTCGATTGCATGATATAGCCCAGCGCAACACCTTCGTCACACATGTTGCCACCTGTTTGTACCATTTTCAGGCGATTTGTAATCTGTTCTAGAAAAACGATGTGTTTTTGGATATTTGTGGAGAAATGTACTAAATAATTGTCATATACTGTATGTGTAGTTGGCTTTTATCGCAGCATATAACGGCTTCCTCTGTTAACTTCAATATTACAGATGGTGGTCATTGGGATTAAGGGATCCCTTTTTAATGTAAAATCAATATTCTTCGTCACATTTAAGGCTTACTACATGAAACATTTCCACAATGTAGTCTTCTGATATTGTGGCTTGACCCGAGTTTCCACTCAGTAAAATATCAGTTTCTTTGATTCTTTGATTGGTAATATAACAAGATGCTTCCCTTGACCTCTTTTCATTTCAATTTCTTTCTTGTCTTCATTCAAAAACATCTGACTCTTTTCTTAAAGCACAGCATTTTTCAGAGTGCAGCGGAACTTATGTTTACCATCTCTGCATTTGAAGAACACCTACTCTCAGATGTTACCACCCACAGCTTGCTTCCTACAGTACCTTGTGGCACCGTGTGCGTTTGTTTATCAGGCCCTGATTACAGTTTCACAATGACTCGACATGTCCTGTCCTGTTTTCCAGCAGTCTCTGCTGGGGCTTTCTGCAGCACTCTGCTTCCCCATATCAGATCTGTATTCCTTTAAAGATAATGACATGCTTGCTCACCTTTCACAGACTCTTGTACTTGTAACATTTCAAAGGGAGTTTCTTGGCATTGTCAGAAATGGATTTTAGAAAGAAACACCCGAAGATATTTCAAACGACAACAAAATTCATGCTTTAGTTTAACTAAAGTGGAGAACATGACATCAGTCACTGTTAAATTCTGTCCTTATCATGTCTTGCTGTGTGGGCTTGGATGCATTTCAGTATGAGGCGAGGTAAAATGTATGAGGTGTGAAAGGATACCTCCTCCGAGAAGCTCTTTCAGAGGCATTTCTGTTTGTTACAGTATAACAGCGATGTGAAAATGAAGCCAGCTGAGGATACACTTATCCTGGCGTGATGTGAGCTTGTGGGGCAACAGGTAGGATTTGATGTGAAATGAAAAAGAAACAGGGGTGAGTCAGACTCCAATGCTGCGTTTCCCACAGAGAGGTGTGTGTGTTTGAACCTGTTCAGACTTGGAGAAAGTAAAGACAGACTTACAGCAGGAGCAGGACTGGCATGTCTTCTTTCTATTTCTCCTGTTGAATATATATCACTGGAGAGCTTAATGCATTTTCAATGAAAGTGCACAGATTCCATATGTGCACATTCAGACTGAACTAGACCAATCGAAAGGAAAGGAGGGTGGGGGATGGGTTTAACTCTATCCTGGTTTATTATTATTTTATCTTTCCTTGAGGTCGTGCAGGCTTTTCACTCTGGCCATGACAATAACATCTGATGAAACTGCTGTTGGATTCAATACAGAAGCCAGCCTGCAACCACTGGCCTTAATCTGTTTTAGAGAACAGAGGCAGCACGCACAGACACACACACACACACACACACACACACAACACACACGGAAACGTGATTGAAAAGAATATTACAGAATGTAATTCCTTTTGTGTTTAACCCGAACTCACTCTCAGATTCAATTTAAATCACTTGAGTAAAGCCTCTCTTGCACATCAATTCTCTCAATGTCTATATATGTGTGTTTCATAAACCTTTTACCTTTTCTCCCCCACTCCTGCTTCTCTGTTTGAGAGTCTGTACCGTGCAATAAAGAGTTTATTGAAAGCACATAACACGCTTACTTCCATATGCAATTTCACATATGCGTGTAACCATCTGAATATAAGCCATTGCTTCTTTTATCGGTTTTATGTGGTTCTCGTGTAACTGCAAAACACATTTCTGCTGAAATCACCTTTAGGGATGGGTATCGTTTGAAATGTATCAATTCTGATTCCGGTTCTTATCGATTCCCCGTTTCGATTCCAAAATTGTAAAAGAAAGAGGTCAAACGTTTAGAACAAAAATATCTTTATTCTTTTAAGCTTTAACTGACATTTTTACAAATAAAAAAATATACATGCAATACAAATGTATTGCACAATAGCTGTGCTTTATTTTAACTGAACTATGCCTTTGGCAAGCTATTAACAGGCATTACACTGTGCCTTGTCTTTTTCTTTTTTAGTGTAGTGGAGCCTCACTTTAGAGCGTTTACCGCGATCCATCTTTGGTGTTATGAAGTGACTGAGCTTGTGAACTGTGTACTGGAGGGCGGGGGGAGCCTCGCTGCGGGGCAACTGTGGACCTCTGTCGCCTGTCAGCGCAACTTACATGATGCCGTTTTAAAAAATGAAAGGCGGTGCCGGCCGTCAGTGTACCGAGCCGGCCGTCAACGGCCCGCTGACGACCGGCCGTTCTGTGATTCTCCAGAACACACAGATGGCCAATCCACTATGTATTCCACCGGGTCACCGCGGCGCAGACGGACCCTGTGGAATACAAGGTCTACCGCGTTTAGGAACGGTTAAGCAGAACCGAAATTGTGTATTTTGTATGGGTACCCGGTACCCGGCATTTTCTTATCGGTTCTCATCTGGAACCGAGTTTCGGTTTCCAACCCTAGTCACCTTGCTTTCTTCCTCCTCTCAGACTACCAGCGGTTGATGACGGTGGCAGAGGGCATCACCACCCTGCTGTTTCCCTTCCAGTGGCAGCACGTCTATGTTCCCATCCTGCCGGCCTCTCTCCTCCACTTCCTGGATGCTCCTGTTCCCTACCTGATGGGCCTGCAGTCCAAAGAGGGCACAGACCGCTCCACACTGGAGCTTCCTCAGGAGGTATAGACAACCTGTGGATTGTTACATTACCTCCAGGCTTTGTAATAACAACTGCAAGTGTGGAAAGCAATTTCACTACAATAGAACTCAAGGTGGAATGCATGTGACCTGTTGTAGACTACCATTATTACATTACACGTTACTTGTTAGATGCTTTTATCCAAAGCGACTTACATACTCAATACTGTGGACATTCCCCACAGGAGCAATTTGGGGTGAAGTGTCTCAGGGACACAACGACATGCTGACTGCAGTGGGGTTTGAACCTGTGCTCCCCTGATCCAAACACCAACGCACTAACCCACTGTGCCACAGCCCAACCACATTATAAAGCCCTAAATGTCCCTTTTTTCGCTTTGCGGTGTTATTTTTTTGGAACCAGAATTGAAAAATATAGCTTGGGTAGGTGGAGATATGCAGCTAAGGCTATTGCTATTCTGGTTTGATAAAGGCATCTTGATTGGGATGCTAATTTCAGCTAGTTTAAAACATGCTCAAAATGTATTTACCGTAAAGAAAATAGATAGCCAACTAATAAGTGTCTTCCAAACAAACACTGAACATTGCTGTGAGAGCCATGCACCAGTAGCAACCTGTCAATCATAAGGTAGCCACCTCCTAAACCCCCTTTGTCCTCTATTGATCTCTAATTGGACCCATTATATACAAAATGAACACCATGCTGGAATAAAGAAGACTTGAAACTCGCTAATGATACCATAAACTCATCGGGAAATTATTTACTAAAGTAACTAAATCAAAGTGAGATGTTGGGTTACTTTGTTGGACTCTTACACAACCAAACTTCTTTTGCAACCGCTAAATAAACAATAGAAGGCTCCCACAAGTATAGTAAACAAGTGATGTAAGTGTGTGCATGCACTAGCTGCAGCAGTTTGCAATCTGTGCTCATTATTGCTGACAATACAAGGCCAACACACACACACACACACACACACACACACACACACACACACACACACACACACACACACACACACACACACACACACACACACACACACACACACCCAACCAGGCAGACTACCAGTCTCCGGTTCAGAGAGACAGGAAATGGCAAAAGAAAAAACCCTCTCTGTTCTAAACAACCTTGACAAACACACACACACAAACACACACTCACACACAGGACAGGGATCTACCTTTTGTTTGTCTAAAGTTGAACCTCAAGGCTAAGTGAGTTTGAGGTGGATTTCAGTCTTGGCATTCTTCTTGCCTTTTTATTCCAACCCCACCATTTGTCAGACGGAGAGGAGTTGAATGGGCTCCGGATTTAAACCAGTATTTAGCCCGATGCAGGGTTACAGTTAATGTGAGTGTGTGTTCATGTGTTAAAGCGAGATAAGGCCCCAACAAAGCGTAACATCCAGGCTTCCGGCTTTGCTCACATCCCCTGACTCCCGGCCCTCGTTAATCCGGAACAGTCTGTGTGGATGCTAATTATGCCAGCCAGGGCATGGATGCTGCAGCGGTACATCCCCCGCCTCCCGAATAGGGGGTCCCCCTTACCCTGCTCTGTGTTTCCCAATGCTCCTTTGAAGTGGCTGTGACCCAGAAATGGGCTGGTGATGAAAGAATGGCTTGGAGCAAAGCAGAGAGAACGCGATGAGAGAGACTGTGGATATAATTGGGGAATTAATGTCAGACAAGATTTGCCTTTCTGAACCCGGTTCAAACCAGGCTTTTTAACATTCAATTATACCGTTTTTATGTTTTTATTGCAGAACATATTATGTGGCATCCTTGTGAATACTCACGTATTTCTAGTGTGCTTTAGATTTAAACTAGGGCAACTTCACTGTGGATGGAAAGGTTTGTGATATGCAGATTTTCCTCAAGTTTGTTTAGTGTTCGTTTTTTTTATTGAACAAAAGTAAAAGTATCTGAGTCTAACCAGACCCAGATTTAAGAACTTTAATGTAAAAAGCGTTTTATGGTTTTCAGCAGTTATGGATAGTGGTTCAATGTTCTGAAAATATAGCTTTGACAATCTTTTTTGGGGGTCTGTCATCCTCAGGTCAATCTGGAGGTTTTCTATCACTTCTATTTTCTGTGTCCTCCTTGCATACATACCGAAGCGCATTCCTATTTCTGGGGTCTTTGAGTGGATTAGAGTGTCATCAGGTCTTACTTTAATCCCATATGATGGTGTGATGCTAACTCCATTATCAGATTTAGCTTGATCTCCGACAATGTGCTATTATCAATCACACACTGACCTACATTCTCTGTTCTCGACTTCTCCCAGCCCCACCATACCTCCTAAACCAATCTGTCCTCAATATGCGTCCTCATAATACCCGTCTCATGTATCTGGGCTCACCCTACGACCTCATTGGCACCCAAAGGACATATTTCCTCTCCTGTCTTTGATAGTAAAGATGGAGACATTTGAGTTAGCTTTTTGGAACGAAAAAAAGTCTGTAATATATTGCATATTGTTGTAATATTGATATATTTCCCTTTTCCAGGCCAACCTGTGTTTTGTGGACATTGACAACCACTACATCGAACTTCCAGAGGACTTTCCCAATTTCCCCAATAAGACTGAGCTCATCCAGGAGCTAAGTGAGGTGCTGCTGAGCTATGGCATTTCCGCTAACACAGGAGCTCCTCCTCGGACTCGCACCTGCCCCGGCAGCGCTCCAGGCAGCACCCCCTCCACCCCTGGAAGGGAGCGCAAGACGGTCGCTCTCCGGCAGATGGAGGACGACGGGCGTAACGGCAACCTGGCAGGGGAGGAGCTGGCTGTGCTGGAGCTACTGCAGGGGAACGCCACCCTGGAGAGACTGCAGGCACTCACCAAGCGCACCGGGGTGACGGTGGCCCGCGTGGACGCCCTGAGGGCCGGGGTCAAAGCTCAGCTGACTGAGGGACAGGGGGGCCGGACAGCAGCCGAAGACGAGGAGCTCAGGAACGCCAAGCTGAACGTCCAGCTGAGGGAGGTGTGCGCCAGCCGCTTCACAACCATGTTTGCCGACTACGAAGCCTTCGTCATCCAGAGCGCCCCGGACCTGGAGTCGTGGCTCACCAACAGGGAGCAGATGCACAACTTTGACAAGGTGAGGAAATCAAGCTGTTCTGTCTGCCACCGTCTGGCAGACAGTCCCGCAGTATCAGGACTAAGAACACCAGACTCGGGGACAATTTCATCCCACAGGCATTAAGACTATTTACACCTGAGTGCCCCGATAAACATTCATCTGTTTGTCATCTTGCAATCTACTTATTTATATAAATAGTTATCAACGCAATAAACCGTATTTAATTTTGTCTTAATGTACATCATTTATTTTCATATTCTGTTCTTGTACATATCATATTCTATTTACATTTACTTCTTGCACTATTGTTTATTTGTATTTATGTTTTTTATTAAATATGTTGCATTGTTGGAGGAGCTCGGGTCAGAAGAATTTCAGTACCATTTCTACACTGTAGCTTATGACAATAAAACCTTTGAACTAAATATTAGAAATGTGACGGTACATGTATTTCTGCATCTCCTCCCTCATGCTTTCCCTTCTCCAGGCCTCGTTCCTCTCCGACCAGCCGGAGCCCTACCTGCCCTTCCTCTCCCACTTCATCGAGACGCAGATGTTTGCGACCTTCATCGACAACAAGATCATGTCCCAGTGGGAGGACAAGGAGCCGCTGCTGCGTGTCTTTGACGCTCGCATCGACAAGGCCCGCCTCTTCAACGTCCGCGCTCCCAGCCTGCGCTCCTCCAGCTACCAGAGGTGCACCATCCTCAAGGAGTCTGGTAAGCTCAGCAGAAAGAGGTCCAACTTGATGGATTAGGTTTATTTCATGTGCTTCACGATTTCATTTGGAACAAAAGTCGTTGGGGAAACCTACACACAGACGGGGAAATGATAATCGTTTGAATGGGCAGCAGGAAAAGAGCTAATTGATCAGCATGTTGTCTGTCCTTGACATCATACTGATAGTCCATTAACAGACAACATTGTACTGTGTCGTGCTGTCGTGCAGTTTTTAAAACACACAAACACTCTGCATCCATCTTTCTGTTCCTCCTCCATTTTCCCTTGCCATCTTGTCTCCCATTTGTTGTCTGGAAGCATCCTAGCCCTCCCCAGTGACCAGATAACCACACTTCTCATGTCCCTACATCCCAGCACAGCAAACACTCCATCGCTCAGTCTCTCCCACATAAGCACGAGCACACACTCACTGCAGGAATGTTTGCTCGGGCTTTTTCCCCGTCATTTTATCAATTAGTGCTGCTCGACTTTCCCTTCGTTAAGCCTTTTAATTGGTGCTGAATGTGCAGTGTGAGGCGGGAGGTCAGACCTGGGACTGAATGGAAAAGAGCAAGACTGCAGGTTTACTTGCAGTTTTTTTTATACAGTAACTCTTATCAAAGTGATTCGTGCGTTATTCCTGCATTCCTTTGGTGCTTACGCCAACATGTCGTCTGCCTGCGCCCCTGACTGTTTCACGCTAATGACCCGAGCAATTTAATGGTGAGCTTATTTGAGGGCGATGGTGCATGCATGTACCCAATTACACAGACAATAAGGAGACTCTCCCTCCGCCTGCATTCCCCTGTGGAGACTCGCTCCGACACCCTCGCCTCACTGCTCACTCCAGAACTGTCTGAGGAGGACACACACAGCATGTTCAATCCTCGAGCAAAGCAACAAGACCCAGACAGATTAACATCAAGGAGTTTGTGGACAGACGTCTGCTAATGTAGCGTCTACGTGTTAGGAGAAGATAGCAAAAGGTGAAGGACACAGTGGGTGTTGTCAGGTCCTCCAATATTTACTTGGCTGATTATTGAGCTACGTTCCTGCAATGCATCTGACATTTGAAAATATTCTGTTTCTTTTTATTGTCAGTTGCTGAGAAATAGGAAACATTTTCCCACTCTCTCAAATTCAAATAGCTTTATTGGATTGGCCATAGTGACATTGGGCCACAGCATTGCACAATTACAACAAACACCTTAACATGAATATACATTTGGAATATTTGTGTGTAAGTATTTTTCAACAGAAGAACAAGGGGTTCTCGTTACAAGGAAAACAATATTCTTTTTTGAACATGCACAGCAAATTCAACAATAACACCCCCCCGCCGCCCAACTCCTTTGTTAACACGGAAAGTGAGAGTGAAATGGGGCTGACTGCCCTGCTAGTTTGAATTGTGGCTTACATCAAATAAAAACTATTATTCATGCTCATTCATTTGTCAGAAGAGGTCCGTTTTCTGTCAGGTTGGTTCTGCCATTGGTATTAACAGCAAGTCAATCAAATGTTTTCCATGAGTGTTGTCTGAATGGATTCTGTCTCCTCTAAAGCTCAGACCGTTGAGCAGCGGCTGATGAAGATCGACCACACCGCCATCCACCCTCACCTGCTGGACATGAAGATCGGTCAGGGCAAATACGAGCAGGGATTCTTCCCCAAACTGCAGGCCGACGTGCTCAACACGGGGCCGACCAATAACAAGTGAGTCCACTTCCACCCTGCGACTGAAATCCACACGTGAAACCAGACGATGAAGACGGCACTTAACAACCCATTACAGGCTGGCTGGGTTGATTTGAACACGGTTACTTCATGTGTGATGCTTAGTTACTTTACTGGAAAACCTACTTTCGCTTGCTGTTTTACAAAAAACACTAAAAGCTACACTTCTAAGGGCACAATTCAGCGGTGGAAAGAAAATACATATGTGGTTGTGTGCTTTGAAAGAGTCTAAGGACTCCATTAAGCGAATGTATTGAATTAGTCGACCCATCTCTCTCAGCGACACTAAAGAAAGGAGGAAAGTAAAACCAAGAAAAACCATCCAGGCTTTTCCCCCTGCCTCCAGTCGTTATGCTAAGATTGTAATATGCTTTTGGGGGTTTTCTCTTACCTATAGTGTAGGTTTTTGTACATGTCAGCAAAGGCTATATGGCACAGTGGAAGACACTATGTAAATGTGTTTCAAAGTGCTCCAAAGTATTTGTAGAACTCATTTCGTTCCCCTTGTTTGAATGCAGGTGGTCTCACAGGACAGCGACAGCTCAGCGAAGGAAAGAGCGTCACAGACATCAGACCGAGCACCTGGGCCTGGAAAACGACCTGAAAGAGGTAGAGACCCCTCCTCACAGCCGTCCCAGAACCTCTCCTCTGAATGCCCTCCTCTACAAGCATGTCTTTCATTTCTTTGTGTGTCATTCTTTAGTTTTGTTCTGCAACTGTTTCTAGCTTTCTTTTTCCTCCTTTTTGAAGACGTGCATGCTGCCTTCTGTTTTTCCATTCTTCTCTTTTTGTTCCTTTCCTCTCCTGTCTGCTCGTGTGTGCCGTGCCTGTCGGTCGGGGGTTGGGTCGTACTCCTCCTCCTCCTCAGCAGGTGGAGGGCTGTCTGGTCCTGCAGAACTCCATGGCGTTTTGGGAGTGGGACAAAGCGTCCCCTCCGCCTATCAAACCGCCTAAAAAATCTGCCTCTGCGTCCTGCCTGGTATGTGGAGGAGCTTCCTGTGTTGTGGACTTTCTGTTTCAGACCCCTCCACCCCGTACCTGACCCTCTAACTGCAGCCTCAACCATGGGATGTTCTGTGTGCATCAGCAGTTTAATCCCACTCTGATATGGTGTAAAGAGAGTGAGGCGTACTGTAATTGCAATTGCACTGGATTACATGCATGAATCGTTTTCCTGTAATTCCTTAAAGCTGAGGGAGGCAATCAAACATTCCCTTTATGAAGTTTAATCATTTTAAACAGCATTTATAATACAAAGAATGCTGTTCCGCCGGCTTCTCCTCAGCTTAGACTCCTCCTGCTCTCTGTGATCACCTCCTATGCTGTCTTTTATTTCATGTAGTTGTTTCAATTATTTGTCTTTTTTTGGGATGTAGACACACTCGCTGAGATCCTGATTACAGATCTTTAAGTCCAGCTACATGCTCACTGGGATCTACGCCCAATGGCATCAAATCTAAATTTAGAATAAAACTCATAGCCCTAGCATGCCTCTCAACTAATGAACTGGAAAGGCAGAGATCCAAAATGCTTCAATTGATGGCTGGAGGATTTTCTGAACCTCTTAAGTATGGAAGAAGCTGCCTGTTATATTATAGATAACTTTCTATGGGATACGATAAGGGCATTCCTGGATTAAAACCGTTTTGGCCGCTCCCCTTTATAAAAAAACAAACAAGTGAGACAATGGTGAAAGTTAATTTAAACCGGAGAAAAATTATATATACTTTTATTTATTTAATAATAATGAAAGTACATCTATGTTGTAAATCATGTATTAATACAACGCCATGTGCATGCATAACATTGAATTGACACTGTAACCCCTTACCCCCACCCCTCATCTTATTCTCCTTGTCCTTACTGTATGTGTGTGTGTCCTGTGTAACCTCCATTCATATTAACTCACATATTTATTTTTGAAGTGCTGCATTTTCACTACTTTCAGTCTTTAAAATGTTTTTACTGGTTGACTAAAAGCTGATAATTCTCTCTGTGTCTGATGGATCAAGCTTTTCTGACACGTGGTGTGAAAGAGGAGCAAGTGTAATGTCTCCACCTGTGTTAAAAACCACTCCAGCATTTCTCTTAATTCTATATTTTCCTGATCAGAGTACATCCTGATTTCTCACTAAGCGGTTCTCTTTGACCTCCAGAAATTCATGCAGGAGGCCCGCAGCTTGGGGAAGAACCTCCGACAGCCCAAACTGTCCGACCTGTCGCCCGCCGTCATCGCCCAGACCAACTGGAAGTTTGTGGAGGGGCTGCTCAAGGAGTGCCGCATGAAGGTAAAACCCCACAGAGAGAGCAGCGATTCATTAGTGCCGTCATTCACTGACCTCTGACACCCACAAACAAAGCTCTGAGGGGCGTCGTCTCTCATGAATGATGCATGCAGGGAGACACAAAGGTGGCTTCATCAAAATGAGATCTCATAGAAGTTATTCTGTTAATTTGTCTGAATATCAGACTAAAGATTTTCATCCAAGATGCAAACATTTTTATTCTGACACCAGTATAGTGTCAGTCTAATTAAGATAAATAGCTATCATATAAACTCGACTGGTATAAGTGCAATGCTAATTGGCTTTACTGTTGTCTTAAACATTTATCATTTACATTGCATATTCAAATTCCACTTGGCATACTTTATAACTTCTTAATGCATTTTTTCAGACCAAGCGGATGCTGGTGGAGAAGATGGGCCGGGAGGCGGTGGAGCTGGGCCACGGGGAGGCCACCATCACGGGGCTGGAGGAGAACACTCTGATCGCCAGCCTGTGTGACCTGCTGGAGAGGATCTGGAGCCACGGGCTGCAGGTCAAACAGGTCAGCACGCACACACACACACACACACACACTCAGGGAGAAATAGGTGAAGTTCCATACTTTGTCTTTGTCTGCATTTCAAATCTCCTCAGATGTATGCTAAAGCAGGCAAACACCCACTAGTGCCGTGTGTATAAGCACACTGCCTAACTCAGATCTGTATGACCATATTGGATATTAAGTCTACGAGCTTATTGCCTGATTATTCCTCTGTGGGATTATAATCTTCATCAGTAGATGTTTTGTTGTGTGTCGTGATTTTTGGTTCTCTCACGTCTCAGGGGAAGTCGGCCCTGTGGTCCCACATGCTGCACTACCATGCCCGAGAGGAGAAGCTGGAGCAGCAGCAGGCGGAGTCACCAGGTAGAACACATGCACACAAACACACACAAATACAAACACACACACATTTTCTAAAAACTCCACAAGGCATAAACCTGTGGGGAGATCAGGCATTTTGTGTGGTGTGTGTTTTAGTGTATGCGAACTGTTGGAGCACCACCCAGTGGCGTGGTTGAAGGTTTGAATCTGCTCCGCGCCGATCGTTTGATGAGTAGTGTTTTCAAGGAAAGGACTCGAACACTGAGTTATGAGATAAGCAATAAGCTGAGTTTAATGGTAAAAGCAACAATACAAAATACAGAGTACTCCGGGCTGAATTCTACCACCGTGTGATAGACGTATCAGGACAGTCAGCAAGACGGCCCCGAGTGTAAGAATGTTACAGTAATTATACACATAAGCGGGGAGGAGTTGTCGGTTGCTCCTCCCTTCATATCTTCTAATTGGTTGTTCACTCCTGGGCGGGACCCTAGGCAATGAATCAGCAGTCGGTGACTGTGTGTGTGTGTGTGTGTGTGTGTGTGTGTGTGTGTGTGTGTGTGTGTGTGTGTGTGTGTGTGTGTGTGTGTGTGTGTGTGTGTGTGTGTGTGTGTGTGTGTGTGTGTGTGTGTGTGTGTGTGTGTGTGTGTGTGTGTGTGTGTGTGTGTGTGTGTGTGTGTGTGTGTGTGTGTGTGTGTGTGTGTGTGTGTGTGTGTGTGTGTGTGTGTGTGTGTGTGTGTGTGTGTGTGTGTGTGTGTGTGTGTGTGTGTGTGTGTGTGTCACAATCAATAGTAACGAGGAAAACATTACCTCTGCCCTCAAGCAGACCTACAGCAATGCGTTGGAGTAGTAGAATTGTATATACCTAGGACTCTTTGACAGAACGCACACACATTCCCCTTTAACGCACACACAGTCCCCTTTAACACACACACATTCCCCTTAATCATCTTCAACGCACACACATTGTCAGTTCTCCTAAACTTGGACATGTTCCAGATGTCGAAAGGTCATCATCTCATGACGTCTTTAGGAGTCTTGCAGGAAATTAATTATCCAATTAACAAACTATATATACGTCTGCACATGAACGCACATACATTTCTTTCCTTAACTAACACTTAACTCTATTATATCCAAATGTAGCCTCTTTGCATTTCCTCTGAGCTCGAAGCCAGCTCACTCAAAATGAATACATCCATTGATAATTCAGAACAACCATTGTCTCCAACCGTGCGACCCAATTCAGTAACACACATCGTCTCATGACATTTTTAGGATTAGTTAACTAACAAAGGTCAACTGTTCCCATACCCTAAGGCCTTCTCTGAACTTCCTCCAACCTCAAAGTCAGCTCACTTAAAATGAATATACCAGAAATACACTGTATCAAACCCTCCGCGACAACACGTTACTTTAGATCCCAATCCAAAACGAGCCTTAACTAGTCTGTTGCAGGCCCCATGTTAGCCTCAAAAACTGTTAACCATTTAAAAGTTTGATCAAATGTTGACAAAGGCAAATGAAAAATATCCTGTATTTTACTTCTGCAGTGTCGCATGTTCCTGAGAGGAGGAAGTCTGACTGTTCCATGGCGATGCCGTCTCTACGCGTGTCTCTCATACAGGATATGAGGTACAGTACATGTTACTATCCTGTAGTGATCACTTGAGTTTAAGGGCATGCAGAATCAGCTGCTAGTTAACTACAAACAGTAGTCCTTCTATTCAGCATCCATCTGTACCTTGGATCTTTGGATTCATTGCAAAATGTTATAAAAGACAACTAGCTCTGCAGGGAAATTCTGAATTCTGGCACTTGACCCATCTCTCTTCTGTCCCTCCATGGTCTGCGTCCTCAGGCATATCCAGAGCATGTCCGAGATAAAGACAGATGTGGGCCGGGCGAGAGCCTGGATCCGTCTCTCCCTGGAGAAGAAGCTGCTCTCACAACACCTCAAACAGCTGCTGTGCCGACAAGCCTTAACCAAGTGAGTACACACACACACACACACACACACACACACACACACACACACACAATTTGTGATGCTGCTAATCGAAACCCATGTGCTGAGATGCAGCTGTACTTATATCATCGCTTGTCCCAAAACATACGTTATTTTAAACCAATCACACCAATATGAAAATCCAAACTACATTTCTATTTTAAACCTGTGAAGACTTTCATAGATTGGACATTAAAGCTTGATAATTATACCTCTCCTGAATGGGCTTGTTTCCATCTCTTGGGAGAGTGGCTGCTCTATATGGGACCAGATGTGCATTAGCCACCTGAAAGGAAATGTTGCAGCATTATTTATGAACTGCTGTTGTCCAGTTAAATAATTAAAAGTTGTATTTCTTTTAAGTGGAAAAGATCAGTGCTATATCACTCCTGACCTTCCATTGTTGTCTTTCCTGCTACCTTGTACTTCTACAGGAACACATGGGAAGAATTTCTGTAAATATAAAGACAGGAGTTTAAACGGCAGGTGATATTTTTTAACCTGACGTTCTGTGTCTACAGGAAGCTGTACAAGCGTTACGCCTTCCTGCGCTGTGAGGAGGAGAAGGAGCAGTTCCTCTTCCACCTGCTCTCCCTCAACACCGTCGACTACTTCTGCTTCACCAGCGTCTTCACCACCATCAGTGAGTCCTGTGGCCATCTAAATAACACACCACATCCCACCTTTGAAATATCAAACCTCATATCTCAGAAACCCCTCTTCCCGCCATTCCTCCTTTGTTGTTAATGTCAGCTGCTACATGGATGATTGTGGATCAATGGCAGGCTGAGCTATTAGTATGAATAAACCACGAGGATGTATGTACACTTTAACCAAAGATTTAAAGCACAATGTATTATTCAACTCACAGAGCAGCTAAGCCTTTATTCCGATAAATGAACATGTAGGTGATGATTTAATATCCCTCTACTATCCGATCCATTATTCCGTTTCCCTCTTGGCCTCAATCTGGATCTTATAATGAAATTGACCCAGTTAGATAATGAGTGGACTCAGCATGTTTCTCTCCTCTAATGCTTGTTTTTGTTCTGCAGTGATCCCGTATCGAGTCGTCATCATCCCCATCAAGAAGCTCAGCAACGCCATGACGACCTCCAACCCCTGGGTGTGTGTGTCCGGACAGCTGGGAGACTCGGGCATCATGCAGATCCCCAAGAACGTCCTGGAGATGACCTTTGATGTGAGTGCTGTGACCCTGAGTCTGAAGCTGAGTCCTCCGAGTACGGTTTCAGTTGCACTCTGCCTCCTCTGTCACTGGGACAGCTTCACACTGCATGCTAGCAGTACTAACTTTGCTTGTGTGCGTTCATTAAAGCGTCATTCTGGTTTAGTAGAAGGTTGGTCTTTTGTAGCACATCATTCACTTTCAGTACAATCTATACAAAGTCTTACTAATAAATGTTTCCCCTCAAAGTAGCCTCATAGTAAAGTAATACTATCTACAATCTTTGCACTTTTTTTTCCTGATTTGATGTTATATTCTTTTTTAATTGTGTACCGACCTAATACACTTTTTTTTTTAACAAATCAACTTTTGCATCCAACTTAAAGCCACATTTTTACAATACATTGTTGTTGTTGTTATCTATACATTTTAACCAGAGGAAGAATTTAGTCAACTGGACCTTAAGTTCTAAGAGAAACAGGCAGATGAACTTAACATACTTTACATGTCAACAACCATACATATAGATAGACCGTTACCTTGTTTCCAACATCTGTTCGAATTTGATCAGAATTATCTTTGACTATAAATAAAACATACACAGCACAATCTACCTGCTGGCATGCGTTGACATTATTTAGGATTATGCAAATGAACACAGGTCTATTAACAGAAAGTTGAACTGACCAACACATAATAACGTTAATGCCTCATGATCATGGTCAGCTCCTATCCGCTGCCTCCTCTCACTGCATGTTGTTCCCCTCTGTTTGCATGATGGATGCTGCTTTGTTTTGGTTTTGAAATCACCACTTCACCATTTGTGATTGTCCCCCCATTGTGTCTTAACAAGTGTCTCCGTCTCCCCCAGTCTGCTTTCAGGCCTCACATGCACATCTCCGCCTTGTTCAAGGTTAGAGGCAGCCCCTCCCCCACTCACCCACCCCCCATCATCTCCATCAGTCTCTGTGAAATGCTTTCATCCAGCTGCCCTGTTGTCGTGCAGTCGGCCCCCGTTTGATTTGCTTTTAGTCATAGTTGATCTGTTCTCTTGTTAGAAAGTGTTTTAAGTATAGATCACCACCTTTATGTCAGCTTCTCTCCCCCCCTCAAATCTAAATGAATGTACCGTAATGTATTAGCGCTGCTTAAAAATACTTAGAGATATTGTATTGAACAACGATGAAGGTAGCTTAATGTTAGGAATTACTTAAGTGTGGAAATGTCAGCCCAGTGCATTCAGGAAAAGCCTCATTGAAAAGGATTAGGGTTTCAATCCAACACATTCTCATTGCCAAGGATTAAATCAATTAACACACTTATATTGAATTAACAGAGATCTATTCCCTTTAATCTCATTAATTCGGAAGGTGACACTGTTTTGGTTATGGGAGGACTTTAGCAGTAATAACAGTTATTGTGATAGTGCCGTAGATGTACATTGACAAAGCTTATTAAGAAGGATTTAACATTATTTAAAGTACTTTGCATGAACTAGATTCCCTCTCCGCTGTGTTTAGTGTCAGAACCTGGGCAAGATGACCACGGTGCAGCTGGGACACGACAACGCCGGCCTCCTGGCGAAATGGCTGGTGGACTGTGTGATGGTGCGCAACGAGATCACAGGACACACATACAAGTGAGTGCAGGGTGTGTGTTGGTAGCTGAGGCTGAGGGGAAAGTACTCCCAGAAGTTCTATTTTCCTGTCTTACAAAAAAAGTATTAATGTAGCTTTTAATCCTGTCGTCTCATCGACAATTGAAAATGTGTGGATTAAAGATCTAGAAGAAAAAGTATGACTTTTCCTTTAAATGCAAGGTTCGCTGCTTTGTCTGCCTGTTAACAGCAACGCTAGATTCCTAATGGATTTAGATGTGTAGTCGCCAAATAATCAAACATTTTAAACTCTTCAGAACTATATTTTGAGAATACATAAAGTCTACATCAGTACGAGAAACTTTTCTTTTTTTTTTAAATACCCCTTTTTAGCTCCAGAAACTTTTAACCCTGTTTGAGGCTTTTGTATTTTGTAAGTTTTTAAATAATGCACTTCCTTGCGTTTATTAAAACAAATTCAGTAATCTATCATATTTTAATTGTAGTAACTTTTTTTTATATACATTTAGATTTCTTTCAAACTTTTCTTCTTATGTTTAAGTTTTCTAATGGTTTGTTTTAATGGTTGTATAATAGTTATATATTAGATATTTTCTCACAACTTCCTCCCTCAGGTTCCCGTGTGGCCGGTGGCTCGGTAAGGGTGTGGACGACGGCAGCCTGGAGAGGGTCCTGATCGGGGAGCCGGTGCTGCCCAGCGGAGAGGAGGATTCTGGGAGAGGCTGCTACACACCCCCGCTGCAGCGCTCGCCATCCCAGATCCGACGCATCAGTGTCACGTCGCTGTCCGGACGAGGATACAGTCAGTACTCCTAACAGTAAAATATGAATTCTGGGATGTTGAAGTCTTTAATATTAATTCCTTTCTTTTCTCCAGAACCGACTTCAGCCCAGATCCAAGAGGCCATCGGGGAGGCCGTGAACAACATCATCAAACACTTCCACAAGCCGGAGAAAGAGGTGAGGATCTCCTTGTCACTACTGAATGAACTCATTGTTCCACAGCTGCTGCCCTCCCTCTGAACCCTTCACATCACTAAACTGAGTGGAGTCATTCTCATCGTTTCTGTCCACTGACTGCTCATAATGTAAACATCAGTAAAGTGCCGGTCACATGCAGACCTACAGCAGAGGAAACCCTGTGAGAGTAGTCCGAGGCAATCAACGATGATCCCCTCTGAACTTTAACACTGCAACACATAAATCCTTCAGGACTACGTAAAGATTTGTGACATCTTAAGTGTTAAGTTTGGAAAAGCTCCTGAAAATGTACAAAGCATGTGAGCGCTAACCAGCAGTGGAAGAGAGGAGGACTCTGTCATTGAAAGTCCCAGCTAGTCGGCAGCTTCAAACCTCAATGTTTCATAGAAAGAAACATGAACAATGAGCCTTTTATGAATACAGATCCAACAACATTGGCACTTCAAACGTCCTCTCACTGTGTGTCCTGCAGAGAGCCCTTTGCAACTCCCAGCTGTAGACCCAGCTTTATTTTAAATACCATGTTGGAAGTAGATTATTTCTGAACAGCTGACGTGTGCTTCTGTCAGAGAGGCAGCCTGACCGTGCTGCTGTGTGGGGAGAGCAGCCTGGTGTCCGCTCTGGAACAGTTCTTCCGTCACGGCTTCAAGTCCGCCAGGCTCTTCCAGAAGACCGTGTTTGTGTGGGACTTTGTGGGTGAGTGTGGAGGGACAGCGCCACCTGCTGATCATACGATGCACTACTTACTGTGGCCCTTTTCAGAGGATTTATGGGGAAATAATGTCAGGAATTATACTTTTTCTCTTCTTTTGTTTTTGAATCCAACTTTATTTATGAAGCCAGTTTAGGATAACGCATATGAAGCTCCATCCTTACATATCTATTTATTTGTTTTATTATTTGACAATGTTGCCAAGAGAATTGTATTTAAGTTGTGCATGCTGTGTGATTTAACAGTTTATTTATCTGGTAAAGCCGTGTGAAAACTAAACATGAGCCCCCCCCCCCCCCTCTGCAGAGAAAGCCATTGCCTACATGGAGTCTGCTGACCAGATGGGAGACCTCCAGGAGACAGCGGAGCCCCTGGGACGGACCTGTCAATCACTCTGTCACTACGTCAACGCCATCAACTCCACCCGCAGGAACATCGGGAAGGACGGGAAGTTCCAGCTGCTGGTCTGCCTCGGAGCCAGGTCAGTCTGTCCACCTCTGTTCACAACAAGCACGGGATGGAAGAAATATGTATTTTACCGACAAAGCAATGCTCTGGTAGTTGTTGGGAACTTGAGGACATTTGACCTGCTGGCTACAATCTTTAAATATAATTGACGGCATTTTTGTTACTTTTCTTTCATAGAAAATTTTAATTCAAATGTATGTTCATCACATCTTCTTTCAAATAAATTGCGTGACTTTTCAAGTACTTTCAGGCCACATTCGGTCAAATGCAAGGACCGGTCATGGCACAAATACTGCACCACACTAATGTCAAAAACAATATTTAAAATACAATTGATATTCTTTTCCAAAATATATGAGTTCAAGCACTTTAAATGACTCGTGTGTGTTTGTCTATTTTCAAATATACCTTCAAGACCTTGTTGCGGATATTTTACCTCGTCAATAATCTGGAGATGTACTAGTAGTAGGCTAATAATAATATGTCTTTATTTGAAGCTTCAAAGGTACATGTCTCACAGAGTACAGAGTAGTCTGTAAGAGTGCACACAGAGGGAAGTGTGTGTATAGGATCTTGACAGTTTAACAACACTTCACCACATGTAACGATATATCGAATATCGCGGTAAATAAATGTCTCAATACCGTCGTGAGACTGACCAAATCTACCGCCATTTTTTTTTTGTTTTAAACCTTTATTTAACCAGGTGGTCCCATTGAGATCATCGATCTCTTTTTCAAGGGAGACCTGTCCAACATGGCAGCAAGTAGGTTACAACATGAACATAAAACAACAGATAACACAAAAGGACATCGTATTTACAGGGCTACATGTACATACCTAGAGACATTGACAAGTACCAACAGTATATTTATATCTCGCCCTGTCAATAAGCCTCACCTTCTTGGCAAAAACTGTTGTTTTTGAAGTGGTGGAGAGACAATGCACAGTTTGACCCACTGCTGTCACCCATGGCCAAAGCACATCTCTCTGTCCCAGCAACATCAGTACCAAGCAAGAGAGTTGTTTCCGCAGCAGGGGATTTTGTAAACGCCCAAACATTCCAGCTTCTACCTGGAAATGTGGACATGCTCATATTCCTAAAAGATAACCTTGATGATGCTGAGTGAGTGAGTGAGTTAGAGTTGAGTTACTTGAAAAACTATAGTGAAACTTGATTTATTCTATTGCAGGGTCTGATTATTATATTGTTGACACTTTAAAATACTACTATTCTACTGAAATGCTGTACTTTTTTTTCAATATCGTGATAAATATCGTACCGTGGACTGTTTATTGCGATATTATCGTACTGTGAGTTTTTGGTATCGTTACATCCCTACCTGTCACTGTCTCTGGGCTGGAAAGAGAGATAAGCAACGCCTTCCAGAGGAACAGAAACTGTGCATTGCTAATATAGGAAAAACAGGAATTTGTTCAAGACAGATGGAAGTAGGGAAAGCAGGAAGTTGTTATGGAACAGGGAAGGAACACAGGAACTTGCTCAAGACACTGTGTTTGACACCCAGACACACTTAAGGTTAATCATAAGTCTAGCAAGGGACATGAACTGAATACATCATCATGGAACTGCTGCATTTGGTTTTACCATATTAGGTAACATATTACACACATTAGGAAATTTGCCGCTACAACGTTTAATTTGTTTGTTTTTCAAAATCACAAACTTTCAAAGATTTCAAAGACCCATGGGAAAAATGATCACAAACATTTAGTATTACATAACTTTGTTTTCCTAAACTTCAAGTGATGTGTGTGGCACGTATGTGCAACGTAAATCCGATTTTGAGCATATGAAAACATACTAGACGGATTGGTTTCACGGCCTTTAAAGTAGATTCTTTGTAAAAACAGTCCTAAAATGTTTTTATTAAGGTAGAGGCCTTGAATAAACCGACCCTATTTAACAGATGTTTACCTTAGCTAGTCCTGTTATCAGATGGCAGACACTCTACTGAGGGTCAATAAATCCAGCTGTCCTGCCACAGCTGTTTAAACGTCCTCTCACTGTCTGTCCCTCAGAGACCGCCTGCTGCCCCAGTGGGTCCCCCTGCTGGTGGAGTGCCCGGTGATCCAGAGGATGTACGAGGACTCGGCCCTGCTCAGAGACCGGGCCACGGTCAGCTCCCACATCGACGTCCTGGAGACGCTGCACGACTTCCCCATCACCCTGGAGGCCTCCATCGTCAAAGGCATCGCCCTTTAGCCCCGGAGACCCCCTACGTTCTCCTCTAAAACTCCCCTCTCCTCCACCAGCTTCTCCCACCCTCCCACTCTTACCCTTTTGGCTCTGGGATGAACAGGGAAGTAGGAAGTGAGTGACGGAAATGAAAAGTTTGGTTACCAAAGCAACAGAGAAGTAAGACTTTGGGTCAGCCATAAGCTTGGATGCAGTATTATTACCCCACCAGTGCTTAATCGTGTTTATCTAGTGTCCAATTAGATACCAGAATTGGACACTTCAGGTTCAAGAAAGTCCTTTTTAAGCAACATAAAACTTGCTTTTAATCCATCAAGACCCTTACCAACCATGTGTTATCCCTAAACACTTTACATTGCACTGAAATGAACTGAAGCAGTGGCTGCTTGGAGGGATACAACAGGACATTTGTTGAGCAGAATATACACTGGTTGAACGTTTGCTGGTGTTTTCTTCAAAATGTTCTTAGCAGAGTAGCAGATGTGTCCCTGTGTGCTAGCTATGTAGCCTAGCTTGCCCTCAGTAGATACAACTAGATAAACTGATGTATCCGGTTTCCTCGCCTGCGGCTAGTTAGCGGTAGCATTAGCGAGCATGCCTTTTTGAAATGTGGAAACAAGAGACACTGAAAGGAGGATTCTGACTCTGTGTTTCCTGACGGCTCTTCATGCCTCTCTTTATTTGTATCCTCTGGACTCGTGTTGGGCATTTTCTCAGCTTTAAACATGCGGATGAACACAAAAGCTGATCTCAGTGATGAGTCAGGAGCTAACCTGTGGCTACATGGACATTCCTACTCAAGTACAGGCATCGACCCGTGTGTGTGTGTGTGTGTGTGTGTGTGTGTGTGTGTGTGTGTGTGTGTGTGTGTGTGTGTGTGTGTGTGTGTGTGTGTGTGTGTGTGTGTGTGTGTGTGTGTGTGTGTGTGTGTGTGTGTGTGTGTGTGTGTGTGTGTGTGTGTGTGTGTGTGTGTGTGTGTGTGTGTGTGTGTGTGTGTGTGTGCCCTGCTTTGGTTTGGATAACATCCAACTTGATGTTTAAGAAGTGATCGATGGTGTGTCTGTGTGTGAGCCTCACACATTCATTTATCATTTTTAACAGTTTGCCAATACCTCAATTTCAACAACTAAAAAGTTCAACTGAATAATTTAACTCAAGGTCCTCTTACTAGATTTTTTCCCCAGCTTATTTTGTATTTTCTTGGTTGTCATCGCATGGATTAAGTAGAGAACTTTGTAGTTAAAGGTCCCATGTCATGGCCATTTCCACTGATCATAATTCCATTGTTGAGGTCTACTAGAATAGATTTACATTGTGCAATTCTCCAAACTCACATTGGTTTTGCATACAGCATCTCTGTAAAGTACGTGTATTCACTCTCTCCACTAAACGGCTCGTTGCAGCTCTTGCCCCTCCCTGTGAGCCCAGTGTGCTCCGATTGGTCGGGACCAGTCGGGACGTTGTGAATCGTGCTGAGCTCCGTGGAGGTGTGATTTCCTTGTTTAGCGATACACAGCGAAACACAGCCAAACTCACCCTGAGCACACACAAAGTCACAGCCGAAGTAAAAACAATAAGTGTGGCTTGATATTGAGTAAGAAAAGGTTGATAAACGCTGTGAGAATGGGTCTGCAGAGAGAATTTCGCCTCGATCCCAACTGTCTGTTATCAGCCTGCAGCCAGGGAGGAGAAATCAGAAGAGCTGCCTGCAATGAGTGTGTGAGGAAGTCCGTGGATTGGTCAATTTGGACCAATCAGCGGGGGGCTTAACGTAACGGCTCTGCGGACATAACGTAACGGCTCCACGGATTGGTCCATTTCGTTCCGGGGACGACATGACATCATGATGTACCCGGAAGAATCAAATGGACAGTGACGTAGCTCCAACGAGGCGTTTTGGGGAGGTAGTTTCTGTTTTAGAGTTTTACTCGCTACAGGGTGTACTTTGAGGGTTTTGACTCTGCACACCGTTTACATGCATAAAAACCTTCATAACACACAAGGGAACGGGTAATAACCGGAAAAGCATGACATGTCACCTTTAAAACATCTGGCTAAAGCTAGTAAGGGGACATGTGTTCAGATTATTTTGTCATACTTCTATTCCCACGGTCACGAATGAACTGAAGCAAAATGTTACTTATTCTAACTGAATGTAGTAATCACTGGAATAGAGTACAAGGGGAATCAGCCACTTAGACTTGGGACACCTATGAAACATGTTGAGAAAACTGTAATTTCTCACTTTACAGTAGGTGTAATGTTAAAGCTGTTTTTTTATTATCAACAAATATCATGAAAAGACCAAAACCAATTAAGTGTTGGCAGCTTTCTCAATATTTTTTTACTTTAATTGCCGGTCTTATTTTAAAGACATAGATTTTAAATATATAGTTTCCTTGTTTAAAGGCGCTTTATTTCTCTGAAACAGCTCGTCCCCGTGCACAAACTAAAACAGTGGGGACTATTTTCAGTGGTGGATTAATTCCCAGTTGGTTCACAGCACAGTGTGCATTTAAGGACATTATTTTTGTTATTGGATCAGGTCTTTTCATGACAATATATTTTATAAAAAAACATTAGCCTTATCCTTTAATTGTGTTTTACCATATACGAAATGTATTTGATATCAGTGCAGGGGTTTTAGAAACTAGCCACTAAAACGTTTAATTCCCATATGAATTGAATGCAACATGACCCCTGTTCAATATAAAATGGACGACAACATCTTATGTTTCATTTAGGATTTTAATCATTTTAAGTCCCAGCTCCTCTTCCAACCTTGATATTGATTGGTAGAAACTCTATAAACAATTTTTCTTAAAATGCATTTTATTTCCCCGTAATTTTGCTGCATGAGTTATGTGCCCCTCTTCCCGCCGTCTGAATGAATCCTTTCTGAGAAATGGTGTAAATATTGTCATTAGTGCATGATGACAAGTAGACTAAGCTGTATTTATTGTGACTCTTATGAATTTTAGATGGACCATGAGTATTGAGAGGACAGAAACTGGAAGTCTTTGCAGCCCCAGTGTCTTTCCCTCTCTCCAGTATTGAGCCTGTGAAGGACCCACAACATGTTTTTGTTAATGTCATGGTTTCATGTATTTATTCATTTAACTTTAATTCATAGAAGGCTGACAGAAGCACTGGAATTTAAGGTTGACAAAGCCTGTGGAATAACTAGAAACTTTGAAGCTGTAAATGTTTCCCCTTGATGAGATTTGATCATGTTTTAACCCTGTGTTCTCCTGCTGTGTACCTCTAATGCCTCGCCTGCAGGACTACGCTCCGCTGCAAAGCACATAACAAGCAATAACAGATTCCTCTGTCTGGTCCCAGATCAGTTTGTGTACGAACTCTTTGCTACACGTGGCTACAGGGAATATTTCTGATTGGATGAATTGTTGTGGACGATTGGGATTCCTTCTACTGCAAACTTTCATTAGAACGGTGAACACATCGTGGTATTGACCCCGATATAAAGGCTACCCAGAGCCATGACAGCAGTGACTGCTCATGGCCAGAATGCCACCGGACAAATAGATGTGTCGGACTGACTTCTTTGTTCTGATATTTATTATGCCTATTTCAATAAAAACACACGTGTGTTAAAGGTGTTTGTGTGTATGTATGTTGAAAAAACGCTCATGCATGTACAGTGCATGTCTTCCATTATTTAAAATGTTAGATAGTGGGCGGAAAATAATCAATGATCATTTCTGGATTCAATTGAACATTTATATAAAAGTATTTTTTATTTTAAGGTTAAACTGTAAAGTCTAGTTATTATTTACTGTTGCTTTTCTGATATTTTTGACATACTATACCGTTTTTACAAAAGCTACACTATTGTTTTTCTTATTTTTTCAACATACTATGTAGTTTTGAAAAAATGCATAAAAACATGGTATAGTATGAAATCTGAATAAAAACAGTATACTATGTTGAAAAAATGCATAATATGTCGAAAAATGAAAAAAACTGAGTATTTTATGTTGAAATAAGACATGGTAGTATCCCGAAAAATATGGGGGGAAAAACAAGTAAAGTATGTTAAACATTTCACAAGAAACATAGTATTTAGGTCTTAACTCACAGAAAAAAATGATAAACACTCAAAAATCCTAAAATAAAAATCCTATCAACAGCTGTTTACTGTCTCCATGCTCAGACAGGGAGGGGATAGAGATCAAAGACGTAGCAACAATCCTGGCAGAAACAGCATTCTGGGAAGATGACAATTCTCTGAGAGTAAAGTGAGACCATTGATAGAGATGTGCAGCTCAGGAGGGTTTATTATGCAATTCATTTGAACAGATAACTATTGTTATGTTTACTTTGTTGTGGTGGTATACTTTTATACTGAGGTTACAGGAGGCATGTGGGTCCCCAAGGAATAGTGCAACACAATAATAAACTCTTACAGTGTCTTTAGTATTAACAGTATTATTTCCTGTCTTCTTTACAAAGGATAATGTCATTAGAAGGATTAGCCAAGCAAATATTGCCGGGTGGGGGGGGGTTGTTACTGTCCGGGCCAGAAGGCTCTGAGGTTGAGGAGAATTAAAACATCACAAGGGGCCAAACAGTAGACCCCCAGCTCATTGAGGGCCGACTCTGGGGGAGGGTCCCCTGCAGCCGCCCCCCCCCCTCGCCTCCTCCTCCATCGACTCCTTCAGGAGGTTCCTCAGCAGGATGGCAGAGCCCACACTGAGACTCAGCAGGATGCACGCCTCCTTGACACTGTTGTGGGGGAGGAATGTTGGGGGGAATGTTACCATTGGTTTTGTGAACATTTGTTCGTGATGGTACTGCAATGTAATTCACTTTTCATCATTTAAACAAGCTTTGCCGATACGAATAATGTCACGTCAAGCCATTAAATAATTTAACTGAGAGACCAGATGAAGTTCCTGTCCCACAGCTGGCTTTAAACTATATTACGTTAGCACATACATTTCTTAAACTGTGATGAAAGGAAACACAGAACTCTTCAACACACACTTACTGCTTAAAGAAGTTCTCAGGTCTTTTGCAGTAGTGGCCAAACAGAGGAAATAGGTTTCTGGTCATGTCGAACTGAAGCTGAGCGGCCCCCCCTTCACTGAAGTGATTAGACAGCACCACCTGACAGACAGATATATATTATAATGGTGTGGAGAGGAAACCACGTTGGCGGTTATAAAGCAACAAACACAACAACAGAAGCAGACAGGGGTTCACATTAGAGCTCTTCTTAAAGAGATTAACAATGGTTTTTTTGCGGGTGAGAGTAAACACGTCTCTTACTTCCTGGTATAGAACGTTGTCCAGCCGCTCCGCCAGGCCCTGCCAGGCCAGCTGGAACAGAGAGAAACTCAGGACCTGATGGAGGTTCAACAGCCGGTCCCTCACACAAAGCATCATGGGGCAGGCCGAGCTGGACAGGGTCATGGACTGGTCCTGCTGGGGCGGCAGGGACAACCACCTGGAGAGAAGACCGGGGGGGGAATACATTTCAGAATGTTTATCTTCTTGTTTCCCTTTAAGGTCTTTGTTTTCGGCAGTAAGCATCTGGGCTTTATTTTCTAAAAGACATAACATGACAAAAGACATAAATTGTTAAAAATCTATTCAAATAATGAGTGCACATTTACAAGTGCCCTGTATCAACATCTGGTCACATGCAATAGACATGTGAGAAGAAATGATGAAAGAAGCAAAGGAGAAATCAGGTGACAAACTCTCCTGTTATCTCCATCAGAACAACCTTCTGGATCCGCACCAGTCTGGTTTCAAGGCAGGTCACTCAACAGAAACTGCCCTCCTTGCTGTCTCTGAGGAACTGCACACTGCTAAAGCAGCCTCCCTCTCCTCTGTCATCATCCTTCTGGACCTGTCTGCTGCATTCGACACGGTGAACCATCAGATCCTCCTTCGCACTCTCCAAGAACTTGGAGTTTCAGGCTCTGCACTTTCCCTCCTCACCTCATACCTACAGGGTAACTTGGAGAGGGTCCGAGTCCGACCCTTGTCAATTAACTACAGGGGTCCCTCAGGGCTCTGTTCTTGGTCCCCTCCTCTTCTCCCTGTACACAAACTCGCTCGGATCTGTCATTAGCCCGCATGGTTTTTCATACCACTGCTACGCCGACGACACCCAATTTCCCGCTCAGAGACCCAGGTCGTCGCACACATCTCTGCTTGTCTAGCGAACATCTCTCAGTGGATGTCTGCTCACCACCTCAAGCTCAACCTTGACAAGACTGAACTGCTTTTCCTTCCGGGAAAAGATTGTCCCACTCTTGACCTGACTATCAACATCGGCACCTCTATTGTTTCCCCGACTCAGACTGCAAGGAATCTGGGTGTGATCCTAGATAACAACCTGTCCTTCACTGCAAACATCGCTGCTACAACCCGCTGCTGCAGATACATACTTTCCAACATCAGGAGGATACGTCCCCAGCTGACCCAGAAAGCGACGCAGGTTCTAGCCCAGGCTCTCGTCATCTCACGCCTAGACTACTGCAACTCCCTCCTGGCTGGTCTACCTGCATGTGCCATCCGACCTCTGCAGCTCATCCAGAATGCAGCGGCTCGTCTGGTCTTCAACCTTCCTAAATTCTCCCACACCATGCCGCTCCTCCGCTCCCTCCACTGGCTTCCGGTAACTGCTAGAATCCACTTCAAGACAATGGTACTTGCGTACCATGCTGCGAATGGATCTGGCCCTTCCTACATCCAGGACATGGTTAAACCGTACACCCCAGCACGTGCACTACGCTCTGCATCAGCCAAACGGCTCGCTGCACCCGCACTGCGAAGGGGACCCAAGTTCCCATCAGCAAAAACACGTGGGTTTGCTATCCTGGCTCCAAAATGGTGGAATGAGCTCCCCATTGACATCAGGACAGCAGATAGCTTACACACCTTCCGGCGCAGACTGTAAACTCATCTCTTTCGACTCCACTTTGAGCGATACAATTACTAACAAAGCACTTATATACTAATAAAGGACTGGCTTATCTAAAGCCAGTTGAGTAGCACTTGAAATGTTTTGGCTCTATGAAACCTGATGTACTTATATGATTCTGTTTTCTTCAAGTTTGTATCTTGTTGGTTGAACGCACTTATTGTAAGTCGCTTTGGGTAAAAGCGTCAGCTAAATGCAATGTAATGTAATGTTAGCTAGCTTCTCCCACACTACATTCTGCATGTTACACTTAATTAATTATATAAATACCTCTGCTGCTACTTCTCCCACCTGAATGTGTACTTTGTAGTGCATGCATCTAATAGTGTTTCTCTCCATCTTTTGCTGTGACAATGTAAATGTCCCCTCTGAGGGAAGAATAAAGGAATCATGATTTCTGATGGTGTGATTGGGCGGAATCTTTTTTTACCATATATTCAAATACATTGCACTACCAGAGTCTCAACCTGATCTGAGTGTGATGCAGATCGTATAATAAAATATACAAAGATGGAGGGACGGAGAGACAATCCGCCCCAGACAAAAGCTGGAATTAAGCTTTTTCCAGAACCATGTCTCTAGCGTGGTGGACTACAGGTCAATAAACTATCCTCCCCCCCCCCCACTGCAGCATACAGGGTTCCCATCCATCCCATCCCGATGGTGAAGCATTAAATCAGGATCTCTGGCTCTCACCGGTCCTGGCCGTACGGGCGGACCTTCTCTGTGATCTCCCTCATGGTCCACTCCAGCAGTCTGCCCATCATGTCTCCTTTCAGCCGGTCCAGCAGCGCCAGCAGACCCTCGAACAGAGAGCCCTCCAGAGAGGCCAGGCGACCCACCTCCAACACCCCCAGACCCCCCAGGACCCCCTCCTCCCCGAGGGACACCGCCGCCTGCTGCAGCTGCAGGAAGAACTGGAGAAAGAGTGAAAACATAAATATATACTCTGTGTCACCTATTAAACATTGTGATGGTCTGAAGGTCAACAATAACAGCACAGAGTATTAGATAATATAAAGGAGAGTTGTTATTTTGAAAGCAAGATTTTGAGTAAGAAAAATACAAGGAGTAAAGAACGTTTTACATTTAATCCCAAGTTTTCCGTGAGAAATACAAATCTTTTCAGCGCTTTTTTTTTTATGTGTTATGTTTATAAAAGAGAATGTACGTTAGGACTGTAGATGAGTTTTTCTGGAGTGAATTAGCTTTCAAATGAAAAAAATGGATTTGGGTACAGATGCATTGTCGAGACACTTCCTACTGTGCTGTGGCAAATCAGCCGTTTTATTAGGTCCACTCACCACGTTGTCTCCCCAGTCTCCCAGGATGGTGGAAATGTAGTTCACAGCGTTAAGGATGGCACAGTATCGAGCCCCCAGAGGGCAGCGGGACTCCTCCTTCATCACCTGGGAAGAAGAGAAAATAATTCCATGATTTCTCTCTCAGCCATTACTCTCAACAACAAATATATGTAATACATGCACAGGCAATAAGATAAAATTGGAGAAAGGCAACAAACAAACATGACATCGGAGACAACACCATGACACAACATTAAAAGGTGGTTAAAAAATGTATTACTTTTCCATCTTACAATACTCTAAATATAAAACTAAGTTACATTTACCAGCAGACAAAATGGTCAGTATTACTGTCACATGGCAGAAACAAGCTGGGAAATGTACCAAGAAGGCTGTGAAACTCTGACTTGTTGTCCTAGTTAACTCTTCAAATAAATATTTCTTATTTAAGCCCAGGTGTCATACATACTATAACTTTCATTCAACACTTGGGCTGTTCCTCCATTAATACCTTCGTCTCTCTGTCATCATTACCTGTGTGAGTCGTATGCGGAAGTCGTCCACCAGCTCTTTCTGGAGCCCCAGAAACTTGAGCTGTGCAGAAGGACAGGGCAGGGAGCGGTACCGCTCTGAGGGCAGAGGGGGACAAAACTAAGGCTTTTACTATAAATCCTTTAAATGTTCTTACAAAACACATTACTAGCATGTCGGTACTGAGCAACAACAACAAAAGCTGAGGATTATGGGTGTAACCAACCTGTTACTGACTCTTCAGCTGTAAATATTTTACCTACTCAAAGGTCACGGTGGGATGAATTTGTTTAACTAGTTTTGCATGTGCCCTGATCCTTCGTTAAACTGTGTTAGGCCAGTCATTCTGTGTTCAGTTACAATGCCATTTTAAGCTCTGCAGTGACTCCAGATTGGAAATGTGTCATTTCACATTATTCTATTATTGATTGTTCCTCCTTTCCAAAAGCTAAACTTTACTTTCTCTTTAAAAACAAGCACCTGCTGAGTTTCATGAATAGCTTAAATGCTTTTCCAATTAAAATATTCAACTGCCAGCCACTTAAAAAAGCTTTAACGTGTACCAGTGATGACCTGCAGAAGGGTCATGAAGGTCTCTGCACAGTCGGGAGCCTTCAGCTCGTCCATATCACTGATGTCTTTGTACTGAGAGCTCCACGCTCCCTCTGACGACAGCATGGCGTCCATCTTCTCCACCGCCACTGCACACAGGAGCTCAGAGTTATAACGTGCTGTCACTGTAACAAACAAACTTACAGAGACAGTGAAGGCTTCAATGTGAAGGCATGCAAGAGAAGCAAGGTAATGCTAAGCTAAGGGTAATTAGCAGTAAACGTACTCTTCTTCTCCACAGTGAGCCACTTCTGCAGGATGGCGTCTTCCAGCAGGAGGTGCAGCAGGCCGGGCAGCACGGCGGGGAACGAGTGGTTTCCTCTCAGCTCCTTCTCAAACTGCAGCACCTCCTCCACCAGGTGGCAGAAGAGCGCGTCGTCGTACAGCAGCCGGGAAGCATCGCTGGCCACCTTCTCCTGGACCAGAGAGAGGAGGCCCCGACACAGCTCCACCTGCACACAGACAGCCATTACAGTGACTGATGAAGAACTCACTTAACCAACGTAGCCTGTCTGAGAACAGCGTACCATGGCACTGGTTGTGGCCCCGGCTCGGTCCAGGATAGGTTGGATCCGTTCCTCCATGAAGGTTTTGCTGTTCCCGATCCACATCAGAACCTGAGTGAGGTACCACTCTGGCTGGAAAACACACAGACAAAGGAGGAGTGTTATGGGTGTGACTTCAAATGTTCTGGCTGATGAGAATGTTGTACTTTTCTTTCTGTAGGGACCAAAAGGGTTTCTGTAGGGTTTAAATGGGTTCATGAGGGAAATGTTTGAAAATAGGGTCTGTATTTTGACTAGACAGTTTATAGTAGACTTATCACAGGAGCCTAGTATCAAATCCCAAAACGTGACACCTTCTCCAAAATGTATTTTAAATAGCACATCCAAAAATGTTTAAATAAAAAAGCCCAACATTTCCGAAATGATGAACAAGGCTATGCTGCCATTATGTGTTTGCTATAAAAACAGCAGCAGCATTTGGTTATTACTACAATACATGTATGAAAAATAAACAGTACGTTTCTGTGTCTAACCTTTCTAGGATGAAATGCTTACACTGAAATGTAATTTGAGTTGCGTCACAACTTGACTTTAGTTTAGAGAAGTCTGTAACGCAAAGGCTGGTGTTGTGTTGTGTGTTGGGAGACCTTGCTGAGGGTGTTGGTCTGTCGGTTGCCGTAGAAGTGGTATCTGAACCTCTTGCTGAGCGGCAGCAGCATGATCTGGATGGGCAGACAGAGGGGGGGGGCCTGGGACGGAGGGGGGGCTGGAGAAGCAGGCTGGATCGCGGGGACACCCTGACAAGAGGCCAAAGCCCTCTGGGAAATGAGATCATCACTGCCAGGGGGCGTTAAAGGAATCAAACCATGGAGCACACACATCACTTCCTCTTTGGGAACAGGTTACATGTCATTCCCTTCTTATTAATAACCAGTGTTGTGAATGAGTCCATTAACACACTAATGAGCTTTATATACTGTCAAATGGAAAATGTGTGTATGTCAAAGAGAGCGACAGATTCACTTTTACAATGATAGCACATTCAACACAGTATAATCCATACCCCATCCATCCCTGCCTGCATTTTATTTCAAAAATATTCACTTACCACTTCATTTTTTAAACACTGAAACAGTTGAAGGGTTTGTTTTGTAATGTTGTATGCCACTGGGTGCTAATGTATACATATTCATGTCACATTTATTTATGCAGCAAATCTATAAAAACAATACATAGTCGCAATCCGTCGCATCAGGAGGGGTAAAACTCTACAGGGCAAAAGCATATTTTCACATATCAAACATCACATAATGAGCGTGGCATGACAAAGTGCGGTTGGGGGTTCCATTAATGCAATCTCATGAATGTCAACAAGTGAAATGTTAGCTTGTACACTCAAAAAGGCTCAGTATGTTATGCCATTTTTTGCAGCTAATCTTCTTCAAAAACATCAAGGTACTTCATGAATTGGATTATTTGTCAAGATACAAAAGACACCCTTGGACAAATACTTCTAGAAGTCTGTTACCCAAGGGACGCTTCCTCCGATGCTAATTAGCCGATGCTAATTAGCCGATGCAATGGAGGTGTGTATGAACTGGGTTTTTATGAACATAATGGAGCTGTGAAGGATACGAGTTCTGCAGGGCGAGCAGCTGGGAGACGAGCAGCTCCAGCTGGCTGCTGATCTCCTGACCGTTGGCAGTGGGAGTCAGGGTCTGGATGGGGGGGGCGATGAACGGCCAATGAAGCTGAATTAAGACTTTCTCAAAATCACTAGGAAGGAAAGAGAGGAGGATGCATTAAAAACAAGATTATGATACAGGGATATCTTTATACTCTCTCGCAATTCAGCAATTATATCTTAAAATCGTCAAAAAACAATGTATACTGTGCAATTAAATGTTATATATTGTAGTGTGTAGATTTTTACTTTAACTTAAAAGCTTATATACTTTTTTTAATATCATTTTGAAGTGGACATTTAACTTTTTATGATAACACTTTTTCTTGTATTTTGTTAATGTATCTTTTATTTATCTCATTTTAAAAATGAAGCAACTATTAAGAAAACCCAAATCCCTTTAGGATAAATAAAGTATTCTGATTCTGAACTTTTAGACACAAGGGGGGGGGGGGGGGGGGGGGGGGGGGCTAGGTTTACGTGGTCAGTCGGTCTTTGATGATCTTGTGCCAGAAGTGGAGTGTCTCTTGGAGGAAGCCCTGCAGGTGAGAGCATCCCGACTGGTTCAGTCCAGCGTCCAGAGCCGCCATGCTGTCCACCGCCCGGATGGCCTCCCACACACTGCTGGTCATCAGACACTGCTGGACTGCAGCGCTACGCGCACACACACACACACACACACACACACACACACACACACACACACACACACACACACACACACACACACACACACACACACACACACACACACACACACACACACACACACACACACACACACACACACACACACACACACACACACACACACACACACACACACACACACACACACACACACACACACACACACACACACACACACACACACACACACACACACACACACACACACACGGATATCAGCTTGTATTCCAAAAGAAATACTTGGATGTCAAAAGTCTAATAGAGTGTTCAATTATAGCATTATTTCAGAAAATTATAGATTTGACTAACTGTATATCCCAAATTGGAACTCATGCAAGTATATTTAATACCTTACACCCTCAATACTTAACCTTTTAGGGTTGTTTATTCTTTCCATTATGTTGTCTATCTTCTCCTCTTTCTATCATGTCATAAATCTTTTATCTTTGAGAAAAAAAATCTGTATCGTCCTCGGCTCAGGCTTGCTCACATTACCTGAGTTCCTCTATATGTTGGAGGCATCGTAGGTATTTCACATGTCTCTCTATTGTGTTGACTTTGTGTAGCGTTTGGTCAAGTTTATCCATCCAAGGCTGGGCATCCTGTAGGTGCTAGAAGATGGAGTGAAATACACATGGTTATACCTTTCAAGAATGGCACTCAGAAGCCATTTAAGATTCTGCCCACAGCCAGGTTTAACATCCCAGGGAACTGACAGCTTTTGCAAAAATAAAATGCCCTACCTGGTGCAGTCTTTTGGAGATAAGTGCCTCTCTCTGCAGTACATCCTCCACAGAACAGCTGGCCTCCTCAGCAGCAGACAGAGCTGCAGACACTTTAGGAGGCACCGAGCTGGCGTCTGTCAGGACCTGCAGGACACCAAGTACACACACTGCTTATGTCTACATGAATGGACATGCATGTCAGCTGAAAAATAAGCTTGTAAATATAATTGACTTTACAAACAAGGACGTGTTGGTGTAGTCTTCAACACACCTGTTCCTCCAGGACGCTGTTTTCCTCTCTCAGTTTCTCCAGCAAGTGGCCAACATTTTTCAGGGACTTCAGGTCACTGCCGACTTCTTTTTCCATGAAATCCAATAAATAGTCCTGCAGTGTGCCCGAATCTGCTGAAACAGAGTCCATACCTTGGCTGTTTGCGTAAACGGGCTTCAACAAAGTGTCTGTCAGTGAGTTCATGGTTTGCACTGTTGTTGTGGGCGCCGCCATCTTTTCTCTCTGGTGTCGTCAACAGACTGCCAGTTGAGTACAGGAGGGGGCGTTCGTTTCGACTTTGTGACCGTTTGTTACCCGGGCGGGCGGTCATAGTGTCAGACGGTGTTACGTGGCACTCCAAACCCGATAAACCCAGTTATTTTTGTAATCCTCGTGTGCTCTTAAATAAACAAAATGTGATACACGTGTCTTGTTACTTCCGTCTACTGAAACATGAGTTTGTCTCAGTCACAATGTATCTACGGGGCACGCTGAGGAAGAAAACAAGCTCTCATTGGCTAACGTGGATAAAGAGAGTCTGAGACACGTCACAGTCTGTCTACACGTCTACATCAGTCTCTCTTTAGCCATATGAACCGAAAAGAACACTGGAAAATCTCCTGGGAATTATTGTTTATATTCCAAATTCAATTTTTATATATTATTTATTGAAGCCCACACGTATGTAAATGTATTACATGACAACAACAATTATCCAGGGATCCATTACTTTAATACCTTAATCAAACTAATTCTCTATCCATTGATAACTTGAGACCAATCATACATTTAAAATGGATTCTACATTATTTTTCATTTGCGTCAGTAAAAAATACAATAAATATTTTAGATTCATCTGATTATTTTGAGTAAGATAAGATTGCCCTTTATTACATTGCATTTAGCTGACGCTTTTATCCAAAGCGACTTACAATAAGTACATTCGACCAGGAAGACACAACCTTGAAGAAAACAGAATCATATAAGAACATCAGGTTTCAAAGAGCCCATCGTTTCAAGTGCTACTCAACTGGCTTTAGATAAGCCAGTCCTTTTAGTATATAAGTGCTCTGTTAGCAGTTCTTTGTTAGTCATTCTATCGCTCGAAGTGGAGTCGAAAGAGATCAGGGCTGAAGTCGAATAGTCCATTTAGCTTAGGAACCTTCCTAAAGGAGTGAAATGACCCGGAAGTCCCTCAGTGGCAGCCATGATAAGTGCCGTTCGAATTCTCTAGAATGATGAGAATGAAAGGAAAGGAGGTTTCAAACTTCCTTTATAACCTCCTTTAGCGTAGGAACCACTGGATCTCCCTAACCGGCAGGAGAAGCGAAAATGCTGCCCCACAATGCCTTGCAGCCGCAGCATTTGCCGTCACTCAACAGTCGGCCGTTCACGGAAACAACCGATTATGACCGAGGAATGATATCATGAAAGTTACGGTGCTTATTAAGCATTTTAAAACATAGGTGGTACGTTGCCAAAGTGCTTTGTTTTGAACGTTCATCAGTATTATAATCAAAAAGAGAAATGTGAACGTTAGTTTTCACTGAAATTATCAAATAAAGTCAACATTTCAGTCTTTACTGAGCTGTGTGGGGTTTGTTCAACTTTTAAAAGATGTTTGAATGGTGATATACACAGTGATAGATGTTAAGGACTAACGTTTATAATAAATACATCTGTATTGATTTTAGATATTTAGTTCATACAATCATACGTATTGGGATCATTTGTATTAATGTGGACCGGAGGGAGAGGGTGACGAGCATAAGTTTCACTTTCCTTTTTTATTTCAATTCCAACTTTGGTCATGAAGAATATGTTTCTCTGTTGTCCCCGTTCATAAAGCAAAGCAGCAGCACCAGAGCACGGTGCAGAGTCTCTAGATGAGTTTACAGTAGTACCTCGTTCTTATTAAACATCCATGTTGTAGTCCGCTGTATAGAAAACTGTGGTTTCCATAGTTTCCCCACAGCAGCAGACGCACACAATGACGTCCGCTGGCGCATCATAAACACGTCGGATAGTGAAAGTGCATTCGGATTCTCTAAGTACCGCAGTCTCTTCTCCTAAGTCCTTTTTAATTCTCCTATCCACTATCTCTTAACCCCGTGACGTTTCACTCAGAGGTCAAGGAATAGACGATAGGGTTAGAACTTAGGAGCTGATTTTTAAACTCCGTTTAAAAATCCGACTGCAGCCGAGTTTTCAGTCTGCGCCGGAAGGTGTGTAAGCTTTCTGCGGTCCTGATTTCAATGGGGAGCTCATTCCACTTTATCAGGGACGTGCACGGCACAGGTCCGGGCTAATGTTACATTACATTACATTACATTACATGTCATTTGTTAGACGCTTTTATCCAAAGCGACTTACATACATTGGGGTGAAGTGTCTTGCCCAGGGACACAATGACATGCTGACTGCAGTGGGACTCGAACTTGGTACCCCCTGATTCGAAGTCCAGCACTCACTCCACTGAGCCACAGCCGCCCATGTTGCCCGGGCAACGGCCCTTTTAAACTTTTAGGCTGACCTGCCCCTCTGGAAAGAGCGAAAGTATTTTTGTATGTTGTGGCCGAATAAACATGATAAGCCCACAATTAGTATTGTGGTGTCTCGCTGGGATAAAACACACCTTGTCAGCACTGTCATCTGCCCCCAGTCACGTGACTTTGTTTACAATCGGACAGCTGAAAAGCAAAGGGAAGCCCTCCGAGTCCGGGGCCTCATATGGCTATGGTGATTATGTGCCTACCTGGGGCCTATACTGCGAACCTGGTTCAACCTAACCTGGATATGTTTGAGTTAGCCGGTTGGCCTAATCCAAAACATACGCGCTCTCGCTAAACTGTCCTACGACGCTGGTTATCAAGTGGATCGCTCAAGCCAGCCGTGTCCTATCTAGTTAGGTGCGCGTTCACATGAAAGGGGTGGTATCTGGAGCATTCGACCAATCACAAACATGGAGAAGCGCACTGACAGCGCAGCGTCATACTTCCTGAATGAAAAGTGAACTTTAATACTAGTCAAAAATGAAGAAGTTAAACTTTAAACATCCATGACTTAAACACTTTATCCAGGATAAAAGCCACATAGCTGCACCTGCAAGGTGAATACAGCTGGTAAAAGAAAAAGTGTTTGAATGCGTACATCAACAGGTTTATGATATCACTGCCCCGTCTAAAACACGATCTGACTTCAATTACATTTGTCTCGAGTGTTTCGTCAACTTATGTGTTGCTTAAAATAATACTTCTGCATACAGTATGTGACACTGTGAGTGTTGCACGGCCAGATACGGCTCAGCTGACTCAGATAATAAAATATATGATACATTATGAAGTGATATGCCGCGGACTGTACTTAATGTACTCTGATCCGGTTACTTATGTTGTGGCCGATATTTAAGTAAGCTTTCTTAACGCTAATGTTATAATAGTCAGATTGCTCTGAAGATGGGAGGTGATATTCTATTAATGTTCACGTTCACACAGTCGGTGATTTTTGCCGGCCGTCTTTCCTGCGACGGCAGCTTTTCTGTATTTCCTTTCTCCTGTAATATGACTTGATCGCTTTAAACTCCGCACACTGAGCTCTGATTGGTCAGCAGGCGGTGCTTTCACTGAGTTGAGCTCTTAGCCTGCAACCTAACCTGGTCCCGACCAGGTTAGCTGCTTAGCATATATTACCATGGAGATCTAGCCTGCTAAAAAGAGAACCAGCTTCGTAGGACCGGAAAGCCGGAGTTTGCCCTGAATTTAGCCGGCTAAGCGAAAATCCTGCTTCGCAGTATACCCCCCTGGCTTTGGTGGCCAATCCTTGGGTCAATCTGTCCCCGGAAATGTTCCCGTTTTTAATTATGCTTAAATTGATTTTGAGTATTCTCATGGCAGTTAGAGTATAGGGGACAAACCAGGGGACTTTACTTCCTCTTGACACCGTCGGTTATTTACACACAAAAAAAATCACCTAAATATACTTGTTATTGTGCTTCTGTCTTTCTGTGTCTTGTCAATATGCTCCGTAAACTCCCTCACCCCTCTCTCTCTTTTCTTGATCGCCCTCTCTCACATACGGGAGAACACTTCACTGTCCCGCTTCATTGTAGGATTTCTGCCATGTCCCTACTTAGGTTGACCATCTCTGTTATTAAGTTATGGAATACTAAATAAATAAGTAATTAGATAGGCTACCTTACCGTTATGCGCTCATAAAGAATGATAAGAATAAGAATAATGCGTATTGAACTGGTTTAATCAATTAGTGAGTTTATTTAAAGGTAGGGTATGTACATTTGAGAAACCGGCTCGAGATCGCTAGAATTTGAAAATACACGACCGGAGAAAATCTGCCTCTTCCTTACAGAGCCCCTCCTCCAACGCACACGAACGCGCACATGACCAATGAGGGCACGAGATAAATTTGTGCACAGATGGAGGCAGTTACGATAAGTAGGGTATCTTTATCTTGAGTTCTGAGTTGAGATGAAAATGTTACAAGGGCATAAATAGTAGTGTAATGATTTATCCCAATAAACCAGTACCGCAAGGCTGACCAATGTCTCTCTTTTCTTTTAAATTGTTGCGAAGTTTATTTTGTTAAAGGATTCAACACAGTTTTGTTTCTGAAAGATAAAAACCAAATTCAAACTATTACAATTTGTATTAATTAAAATAATGCAGTAAAATGTATATAATTTGTCTTTAGAGTCATGGTGGGTTAGGGTGAGGGTTAGGGTTAGGGATTTGCATCAAATTATTTCATTCTTAATTTGTAATCACAAATATTTTTCCTATATTAATAAATAGTTAGAAATCCATTTTGTTCAACTTAATCAATGCATACATGATATTGCTGATTAGACTATGAGGGGACCAACTTTCTAAAGAAACCCGATGATTAAAATAATGAGGAAGGTTCCGTTTGCGGTCAGTCATCACAGACGAAGCTTGCGTCGTGGAAATGGAGTGAAAGGCCATCGTCTGTGAGGATTTTAAGCCGTGGGCATGCACGACTGTAACAATCACCCTGTTACTCTGCAGGTCAGTCTGAATATGACAACACGAGACCATCTGCCCAACAACACTATGTTCCAGACCGTGCAGCAGTCACGTTGTGTCTCAGCCTCTCGTCATCACTAAAACTTTCCTTGAGTGAAACACATGTGTCTATGTATTGATGTGTTTGCCCCAAACTAACCTTTTCTCTTTATGGCAAGAAAGTATTCTTATTGTAAACAGGTCTGTTTTGTATGATAACAAGGTACCTTTATGCAATGTATGAGAAGATAGTTTGTATTCCCAATATTACCTACTGAAACCTTTAACCTTTGATAACAGAATCCAGTTCATGTCTATCCACACACACATTTTAGTAATATGTTTATAATACCAGTGAATGACTATATTATCTACTATCTACTTTCTACTATCTACTATCAGAACCAGAGTAATTCAGTGAATGAAAGAGGACCAATGGACTATGCACACAAATGTGTGTACGTGCGAGTTGGAGATGCTAACTCATTTGTACAGTGATGAAGTCAATGAACGACCTCTGACATATGCCGGATGTCGTGGTGTGTTTGGGATCCCCTAAAAGGCTGTCTGTGTAAAAGTCTCTCCATTGTCGGCTCCATTACATTTCAAAGTTCTTCTTTCCTCAATGCATTTTTATGACAGTAACATGTGCTGTGTAGGATTCTCAATGAGATGACAGTATTAAAGGCAATGGGTAAATGAACCATTAAGTAGGTAAGGCTAGGATACGCAATGTCAATTGGTTTCTGCATCCAGCCTCAGGCCTCCGTCTAATGCTTTGTTTAGGGCAACACCTTGACAACAATTGGTTACATCGCTATGATGCTGTGGATTTGGCACAGACATTCATGCTCCAAGACAATTCATTAATTTAGAATCAAAAACAAAAGAAAACCCAAAAATAAAATGAAAGTAAACGTTCCTACAAAAATAAAAAAGTCAACTGAGTCTAAAAAACTGACATTTCTTAAACACACACATATTTGATACGAGGTTGTGATTGGTCCATGGTCAATGATTAGATGCATAAGCCTGGGCAAATAAACATGAACATGTGTACAGGTCCAAGGCCAACTTTGTACATTATGTAGACCGAACTCTTATTTCCATCCCATTGGCTAAAATAAAGCGCTTTAACTTTCATTTCATTTTTATGCAGATGACTCGCAAATCTACATGCCCCTGAAAATAAATGACCCAAACCCTCAGCAACGTCTGTCTGACTGTCTGCAGGACATCAGAGCCTGGATGGCCTTCAACTTTTTCAAATTCAATGAAAAAAAGACTGAGGTGATTATATTTGGACCCAGTGGTGACTCACCTCTTTACACTGGCTACCAGACAGTTTTAGAATACAATTTAAAATGTTACTGTTCGCATACAAAGCCCTAAACGGTTTAGCCCCACCGTACCTGGCAGATCTTTTAAAACCATACACACCCACACGGTCACTGAGGTCAGCTGACAGATTACTTCTGGTCGTCCCTAAATCGAGGTTGAAGCAGCGAGGAGACGGAGCCTTTGCTGTTGCAGCTCCAAAATTATGGAACGAATTGCCCCTCCAGGTTAGACTTGCTCAAACTCTGCCTGTTTTTATATCTCGTTTAAAAACCCACTTCTTTTCCCTGGCTTTTACAGGCCAGGTGACACTTGTGCTTTTAAATTTGGGTTTTTATATTACTAGTGTTTTGTATTGTTTTTACGTCATGTAGGAGAGTTTCTCAGTCTGTGGCTTCTGATCTGGTTTCATTGTCTTGTGTTTTACATTTGTTTCATGTCCTGTCTGTTTGTTATGTATTTATGCTATGTTTTTATACAGTTGTTGATGTACAGCACTTTGTTCAACTCTGTTGTTTTTAAATGTGCTATAGAAATAAAATGGATTGGATTGGATTAAGTAAAGATTTGGTCATTCTAAGTGTCACCATTTTGTTTTTTTGAATTTTCTGTTCCCTCTTTTATTTTGTGATTGTTTGCCAGGATGACACCAAGAACAAGGACAGCAAATCCACAGGGAACACAAAGGAGGAAAACCAGCGGGAAGCAAACTATCACAAAAAGGCAGGAAAACTCAAAGCTCTGAAGTGAAACAAGACACAGCAAGGAGAGGGTTTTACGAAATATAGCACAAAACCAAAAATGCAAGAAAACATCCTAACAGTAAGTGTTAGGATGAAAAATGAGTCGCTTTGGATAAAAGCGTCTAACGAATGACATGTAATGTAATGTAATAGACTAAACAGCTAAGGGACACTGAATCTCATTTGTTGTCGCTTATGGCTCGGGGTCATCTACACACCCCGAGAAGGATGTGTTCCAGGTGTCCCAAAACAATAACTATCTCTGACAGAGAGTTACCTGGTCATAAACTGGTAACAACAGCAAAATGCTAGGGCAGCCCCTCCTTAAGGGAGATAGCATGCTGCCCAAGGCTGAGCATCATCGTCAGAGGGACGAAAGAGGACATGCAGGGCAAATTATTCCCTCACACTAAAAATAATAACTGTCTGATCAATAAAAAGAAATCCAAGTGATTACAAATCTGAGTCCTGTTTAACATACAATTCTGAAGTCATTTATCATATTTTCGACATGACATTGGTTTACTCATTTTCTGTAGCTGGGTGACATACAGATATTAATAATAGGTAGGACAGGAAATCCAGTGTGGTTGTTGGAATGACGTCCTCGGTTGATGATGCGATCGCTCTTCAAGACTGCCTGAGGTTACTCTATCATGATAGACACACACAGAAACGCACACACATACAGGATAACAAGACACTCCCCCCCCCTCTCTTTTTCTCTTTGATATGAAAGTGAAAAAGGGAAATGGTCAGTGAGGGACCCTCATATGAAGAAAAGCTTCTCCGCCATCAGCTCTGAGACGGGACGTCCTTCAGCATGCCTGGAACCATCAGATCAGGTAGTTATTTTGAATAAATATTATTAGCTGTCTCTCTTTGCTTGTCATCATACAGTATACTTTTCCTTTTCACCTTTCCATTTTTACTACTCCATTATGATTATATCTCTTTAACTCATTCTCTTTTAGAGTTTTCATCCTTGAAAAACACACTCCTTAGGACATCTCATACAAACATACACACTTTCTTTCAAAGGAAAATACATGACTTTTTCTCAGTCTTCATGGTTTTATATTGTGTCTTTTTTCTTCCCTTGGTTGTTCTCCTACAGTGTCTCTTGTGTGGGTGGTTTTGTTGGTGTGTCTGTCCAGCAGACGGACCAGCGTGGGTGGAGCACCCATCTGTACAAATGGCCAGGTTGGATGCCACGTCCTCTCTCTGGATAACCTGTTTGACCGGGTCATCCAACACTCAGCCAGGATGCACGGCATTTCAAGTGACCTTCACTCCGAGTTTGTAAGTCTCCTCATGCGTGCTCCTCATTGTCTGACAAAGCTTATCAAATTGTGTTTTAAACGTTGAAGTGATACGATGTTGTAACAGGATACTTAAGTCTCAATAGGACACTATATAAAATAAGTAGATGGCTTATTGGGTAAACCTAATGTAGTCCAATATAATAGTCCTCATTAAGGCTAATGTTCAGTTAAATAATTGTGTTGTATTATTCACCCTACCCTGATTAATATAAAAAGGATGGACAAAATAAGTAATCATAAATTAAGTCTACACACACATTCATTTCCAATAGCCATTTGTGATTATCATCAATTGCAAGCCATTCTACTATTCCATTCATCTATTTTAATTTTCTGTCGCCACATTTGACATTAAGATGACCTCTGACATTTTGCACTTGCATTCATGTTCGTCCTGTCAGGAGCAGTACTTCCTGCCCAGTAAGAATCAAATTGGCCGGGTGGGTCGCATCTGTCACACCTCTACCATCATCACGCCAAATGGCAAGGAGAACGCTCAGAGAATGGCGGTAAAGTAACCTCTATAAAAGCTATTTCCTGTAGTCGGCATGTGCTGTCCACATCATATTTGCAGTTTTCCTTTCTCTTGATTTAGTCTCTTATAGAACACAGGGTTTTCCCCAGTTAACCAAAAAGTATTGCCACCGATATACACTTAATTCTAACTGTCACGACTTAAAATATTCACTGATGCCTCAACCTGTCCTGTTGTCCCTGCAGAGAGAGCAGCTGACGGAGGTGATTCTGAAGCTCCTGATTGCATGGAGGGATCCTTTGTGGCATTTCCATCAGAGCATCTCTCACCACCACGACTTCAACAACTTCAGCTCCAACAAAGCTCTCGAGATGAATGACATGGTGCACGAGCTACGCCAAGGTGTGGAGAAAGTGGCAGAGAAGGTACTGTATGTCTTGTACAAGGGAGAAGATATGGGAGGTTGTTTACATTAGCAGTTAAAGTGTAGATGCCAACAGTTTAATTAAATGGTGCTCAAAATGCCATCATTTGTGTGGTTGTGCTTGGAGCGGTCTGGGTCTCATGATGTCGTGCGACAAATCCAATCTGTACAGTTCACCCTCGGGTGACCTTTTGTTCAGACTAAACATTCAGCCTCAAGCAAGAAAGGAAGAGACCAAACGTTGGGCACACTGCCTGCCACATCTCTCTTTGTGTAGGCCAGAATAACCAACCGATAACATCGAAACGTATGTCTTCAGATCACAATATAATAATCATTCTCGGGAAGTAACGGAATACATGTAACAGGAATATGACTACAATGAAAGGTAACTGTATTTCCTTACAGTTGCAGAAAGACGTAGTCATTATTGATATTTACTTTCTCTTGGATTTATTTGAATATTTGATATTATTGAAGTAATCAAAAAGGAATTATGCTACCTGAAAGACGTGATGAATAGATTAGGTTAGTGGCTAATTTTTTTAACAGGTAATTAGTATTTGGAATACATTTGTATAAACTCAATGAGTAACACAACCAACCAACCAACCAAATAACCAACCAATCAAAAAATTGTATTACTCCCAGGGGTAAACTGTATGAGTATGCTTTGCTGTATTGATCTTTATTGTCTCTTGTATTTATTTGAATATTTGATATTGAAGTCGTGAAAAAGTAATGAAAGGTAATTAGGTTATTTTGAAGACGTGATGAATTGATTGATTACTTACTAAAATTTTCAAGGTAATTAGTATTTGTGATGGAATACATTTGTTATAGTAACCCTCCCAACCAAGGGTATAATATAAACTTAATGAGACACATTGACTTTTTTCCAACTCAATCAATCAATCAATCAATCAATCAATCAATCAACCAACTAATTAGTTAATGAAAATACTTTATGAGTGTGCTTTGCTGTCTACTACTGTCATTACATTGTATTGTTTATTTTGTGAGAACTATTTTAGAATTGTAATCCAAATGGGTGACAGGAATGAATAAATAGCAGGTGTTTCTATTATTTTGTAATCAATCAGGGTGAATAAAAAGCTGATGTGTGCATGTGCCCTCTCCAGATGCAGGTGCTGGGGATAATCAGTAACTCTGTCACCAGCCTGGCTTCTCCCGAGGTTTTGTTGCCATCGGACAGTGCCGATTGGCGGCTGATGAAAGACTATGACGTGCTCTACTGCTTTCGCCGGGACTCCAACAAGGTCCAGAACTTCCTGAAGATCCTCAAGTGTCGCATAGTTCCCGATCATGGTTGCTAGGAGGCTGGGAAAACAATGTGTTTAACTTCAGGAATATCAACACGTTTGAATGGAAATGCTTGTTTTTTTATCTGCAGAATGTTTACTGATGTTCACTGAAATTAAACTGAGACCTAAAGACTCTGCCCGCCCTCCACTTCATGCCTGGTATTGTTATTTGAGTTATGTATGGACAGGATGGAATGAATGTTATGCTGGCATTGTTCTTAAATATATAAATACTATTTTTAAAAAAAGGTTTTATTTGTGTCTGTTCCACAGAGGCACTGGGAAAGAGATTTATGTTTATGTAAAATTGCAGTACTCTGCATTTCTCAACCTGAGGCACTATGACTGATACAACTATGATGCTCTGTTGACTGCTAGTTGATTGTTCAGCTAGCTTTTTTTAGAACACTCCATTATGTAATATGTGCCATATATACGCTGGAAGAGTAATTGTTAGAAGGCGATTATTTCACTACAAAAGCCAACAACTCCTTTTTTCAATCTATATGGGAATGAAAGCATTGTATTAATATGAAAATTAAAATGTGCAATGAATGCATGGAGTCTTCCCTCATGAACAGAAACCTTGAATTCTAAATGTACAGAAGATATACTTAAAACAACTAAATAATAATTTTAAAAAATGGTTCACGAGCAGAATTTAACAGTTATTCTCATGTGTGTGTCTGTGAGCACAGTTCAACTGAAAAAGAGCACGTTCTGGGATTTTTCCACAGAAATCCAAAAGGTAATAAATCTGAGCATATAGTTTGGGATTCTTTTATGTTTATTAGGTAAGAAAAACAAAACTAATCATTGCACTGAGTGTGTGCTGGTGTGCAGCTTCATGATGCGGCTGCTATGGTGACGACCTCTGGTCTCCCGCTGCTCTGTTCTACACAGGACACATGGACGGAGCCGTCCCTGCAACAAACACAAATCATATTATTATTATATCATACAAACAATCTCGTCATGTGACCTGTGCTGTGATCGTGGGGGGGTGGATACCTTTTCATGGTTACCACGGTGTCGATGTCGTGTTTATCCTCTTTGGGCTGCAGGTTCCTCAAGACGATCTATACATTGTACACACAAGAAGATAAACTGTTTATTTCCATTCAGCGTTTTGCGCATTAAAAAATGTATGCAACAAAGAATAACAACTAGCTTACTAGGCTACAGGAAAACAAGATTGAACAATGCTGTGCTAACATGCTAACATAACTGAAATGCGAAACAGTGTCACAATTTGCCACTATTCCAACACGTTCTTAAGTGAAAAACAGGCAGTTTTAAACAAAATAAACTCCTATTGTCGACTTAAGAATGTATTTTTTTATACTTAAAATAGTGGCACTCTTCGCATTCCATACTCAATTTCTCAGACATATACAACAAACTAAACTAATAGCGCACATTTAAATGAACAATTTAAATGCATAGGCAAGGATAGCACCAACAAAACACCACAATTTAAATGCATAGCTCCTGCAGACTTCACTTCTGCACTGGTATACGTGCCGACCATGTACTGTAGACAATACGCTGACTTTGGATACGTAGCTCATACAACCCATCTTCAAACTGCTCCTTTGACATTCGATAGAGTGCCACAGTGACGCGTCCTACAACCCGGAAGTAAGTTAGCATTTTACCACTTCCGGTTCCTTCGACAAAAACCAATGCAATTTCTCCATAGGACTTTGGAAAATAGCTCGAAATAAGGTCTGTGGCTGACACAAATTGAAGAGACAGATCACGTTTTGTTCAGCCGGATAATATCCACATGTCTTCCCTACTTTTATAATTTTTTACGAAATAGATTTATGATTAGAAAATTATAAAAGTATTTATAGGTTTTAGGACGCGTCACTGTGGCACTCTATAGTGTTAGTGCCGTTTGTACCTTTGCTATTTTTTCTGGCTGCTCCTTGAGACTTCTCTGGTAAATCTCCAGACTCACGGAGGAGAGTTCCCCCCCTCCAGTCAGGACATGTTGTCTGCGGGCGGGGAGGGGAGTGCCCGATGGGAGCAGAACAGTGAACACCTCCGCTCCGGATTCATCCACCTCCTGCAACATCAAGCCGGAGATTAGTTAAATAGAGTACGATACAGAAATAGACATTTAAGATTTACGTTTATAGACAAAATCTATTCATATACCCTACATATGGTGTGTTTTTCATCGAACAGTGTACCTTCACTAGAATATCAGTGGCAGAAACGTCCACTGTGACAGTCTCTTCCTCGGGGGCGAGGCCTTCTTTGCCGACTAGTAAGCCCGCTTCCAGAGCCGCTCCCACAGCGATGACCTCATCAGGAGGCGCTGAGTTGAGCATCTCCACATCAGGAAACATGTCGCGGATCATCTGCTGGAGGCGAGGGATCCTGGCTGAGCCGCCGCAGATAACCACCTGAAATACATTTATAAATGATATTATCGAAAATTATTACTGAGGTATTTCAGGATTTCATGTGCTTGAAGTCACATGTATTAACTATAAAAATAAGGATCACTCTCATCCACACCATTCCTATAATAGAGAGATCTAGTGGAGACGTATTTTGTAGGCCGACCCGGGAGTAAGCATTGCAAGGGCTCACTCGATTAAAAGCCAATGGGATGTTTCCATTGGATTTTGGAAAATTGCAGATTAAAAGACCTGTTCGTTAAGGAGTATAATCGGCACATGTTAATACCACTTTAAATGTAGCGTAAACGCAATAGCCAGGAGGAGAAAGCTAACGTTAAAGGACTAAACTTGTCTTTTTATTCATTTTGTAGAGACCACGTTTACATCTCCCTAACCTTGTGTTAACCAGACTTCATTTCAGGCATCAAACCAAACACACTGGCCGTTTCTCAATCTCGAGGATTCTGGCTTCCAAGCCAATATTTCAAGGATGCTACGTCATGGAGTGCCGCCGAAGGACTGTTCCAATCTCCAGCATACTTGGAATTCCACAGAGGCCGCGTCCTTGGTTTGGGGGAAATTTCGAGGCTGCACATGGGTAGACTTCGCGTCCTTAAAATCCCCACAATGCTTTGCGCACGGACCAATTTCAAAAACCCTTGCGGAGAATGGCTGAACCGACGCAGCACACATTTAAATGTAAGTATAGTGGCGTAGAACATGTGTTGGTAAATATGTTACTTTGTTACATTTGTTTGTTATCACCAAAAATGTGTTCTGTGAAAGTAAAGCAAGTTCATAATTAGATAGACATCGTGAGGTATTTATTTTCGGTACAGTTTATTTTGAAACCGTTAAGAGATAGTGGCACACTTGTTAGCCTGTTCCATTCCTCTTTGTTTTCCGAAGCCGTGGCTTGGAAGCATACTTGCTTCGTTTCTGAAGGAAGTGACTTGGAAGTACGCGACTACCAAGCCAGCATCCTCGCGATTGAGAAACACCCACTGACTTTGAAACAATGGAACCGAAAGAGCCAAAACGCCTACTCCTGGATGTTGGGACTCTTTCCTGCACCACTCGGATGCAGTTTTTAAACCACAGCTCCTCAATGAAAACCCAAATGAATTCCCCTCACACTGTACCTGGTTAATGTCGCTGTTGGAGAGTCCCACCTTCTCCATCAGGGCTTTGATTGGCTGGATGCTCTTGTTGAAGAGTGACGCGCAGAGCAGCTCAAATCGAGCTCTGAGAAAACACCACAATGAGGTTATCGTCTTGGTTACGACTTTTTATCCACCCTGATTTTGTCCACATATTTCCCTTTGACACGTATTACTTATAATAAATCTGGCTAAACTCTAAATCTGCCCGTGAAGGAAAATATCATGATTCATGTTTTAACTAATCAGTTGTTTCTGGTACATTGATTCAGATGCAGCAGGCCATGGTGCCTTCATGTTCAGAAGTGTATATGCAGCAGTTTCTTGTTTTCAAGTATATTTCTTTCTTTAAACTTTTTTTATTAAAACTTAATTCCCGAGCAGATTACAATGTCTGTGCTCTCAATCTTGTATTTGTTTTGTCCTTTAAAAAAGGCCACCATAAAACATTTAAATGTAAACGGAAACTTTACAATGACAAAATATGTTTTAGAAAGGCTGGCATTTTATGTAAAATGTCAATTTTTTGTATTATTCTTCATACACTCTAAATCTGCAGCCTCTTTGGTCGCTGTAAGGTTTTGTGCTTCATCCTTGGTGTCTCTGTCATCTGCACGATGATGTGTTGTACGATGTTACGAACAGCTTTGTGTTCCCAGCTTACCGCGAGATGTTGCATTCAAAGTCGATGCCGTCGTGCAGGGAGTCCACAAAGCAGTTGGCTGTGCTCAGTGAGGAGAGATTGTGCTTGGCCATGTCTGCTCCAATCATCAGCTTCATCATCGCCCGAGTATTGTTGCTCAGATCGTGCTTGAAGGTGCTGCACGACAGACAAATAATACCAAGAGTCAAATATAAACAAGGCATATATACGGGACAAAACCAGATCTTGGGTCATAAAGGGAAACCAACACACAGGCAGGATTGATTAGAGGGCTGTTGTATGAGACGGCTTTAGCTTTGCCCAGCTGTACCTGGTAAACCGGCCACTCATTGTAAAATGATGCTTTTGCAGAGTATGACATCAATGTAAAGCTGCAACGACGCGCAGACTAAACCATCAGGTGGTCAACGTTCCTTTGGCAGCATTTAGACTTAATCTTACTCTTTAGACCAAAATGCTCACTATTTTTAGTATCAATTCAAGCCAATGTTTTCTCTTCTAATTTTGCCATTTAGTCTCGGTCTTAATCATGTGTCAAATGTTGTGTTTATTGATCATATGATATTAAATAATTCAGTCAATACTCTTGCTAAACCTATCATTTGGTCATTTTAGTCTTACCTATTTCTCAGATGATATTATCTGACGAATACACTAGTTAAGTTGGAATCAGTACACAATAAACAACAATAATGATTGTTAGTTGCAGCCCTATATAAATGTGTAACGCATGTTAGAGAACAGTAAGTTAGAGTAGGAGCAGCAGAAATCACAGTAGCTACCGTTTAAATTCGGCTGCCAGGTGCTGAGCCAAAACCTCAGTGATCTTTTCTCCTCCGATGCTGTGGTCAGTGAGGGTGTCCAGAACGCGGAACATTCCTCCGTTGACCTCCAGCACTGTCACACTCAGAGACGTCCCACCCAGCTTATACACCAGGACATGGCTGTGAACACAGTGCAGAACAATGTGAGGGCCAATCGACTGGAACGGATACATTATGTTCATAAAGAGTCCATTAAGTCCTCTACCTCTTTCCAGCAGAACAGTCCTGTCCAATGTTATATGCCAACAGAGCAGCAGCAGGCTCGTGGATCAGCCTCAGAACATGAAAGCCAGCAGCTTCAGCAGCCTCCCTGCACACAGCAAACATCGTGGTGGTCGTTATTAAAAAGGGTTCCTCACAACTAAACAGTACAGTTGTAGTCAAATGTCCTTTGGCCTACCTCAAAGCACGCTTCTGAGCATGTGCAAACTCGAAGGGCACGGTAATGACCGCCTCGTTGACATCAGAGCCCAGAGCTGACTGAGCCGTTTCTGTGAAGAACAAGAAGGAATGATTAAACAGCTTATTGTTTCTCTTTGAGCCATGTGTCTGTGTGTTTGCGACAAAATACCTTTCATTTTATGAAGGATGAGTTTTGCGACATCATGTGGAACCACATAAACTGGGCGATCTCCTGCTGTGATCTCATAATGAAGCTTGTCTTGTCTGTTGACCAGCTGAACAAAGAAATCACTGCTTTACTTGGACTGACAGTCTTTGTGGGCTCCAAACATGTTTTATAAAAGTAAAACAAAGAGACAAAACCAGCCAGCATGCATTTGGCTGAAGATTTAAGGATACACTATGAACAGCACTGAATAAAGGAATGTTAATAAAGGGCAGGACATCTTTGTTTTAAAGGGAATCCTTTCAGAAGTTTTGAAAAAACATCTACATACACAACATTAGGTGGATATGTTAACAAACTCACCTGACACTTGTTCTCTGTTTTGTGAGTTTGCGTCTCTGGATCATCAAAGCTGTCCATTAAGGGGAAAGAGAATATGTTATTGTTTGTTTTATATATTCTACACGTTTTCAAAGGTATAACTGTCTACTCATGTGCTTCTTGTAGTTTTAATATTTGCAAACAAGACACAATAAGAATGTCACCTTCTGCCCAGCACTTGTTTCACTTTGACAACTGTGTTGGCAGCGTTGCGGACCCGTCCTTGCTTTGCTGCAATGCCTACTATCTGCAGAAGATAAAAACAGAGCAATAAGATGACGACTTAAGTCAAAATGTGTGGTTCCTACAATCCACACTGTAATAATAATAATCTGGTAATGTGTTAGTCAACTAGAATTTCTTTAGTCGAGGACAGCCATACTGAAAAGAGCACAACAGTTCAACAATGATTACATAAACACTATGAACTGTATATTAAGTGACGTAAATTGAAGATAATATATGTGTTACCTGCTCAGTCTCTCTGTAGCCCACCACAGCTGGAGTCACTCTGTCTCCTGCATCATTAGCCACCACATCAGCACGCCCATCCTAAGAAACACACGCTCATCAGTGTATCAAACATTTATTTTTAGGTAAAAGACTATAAATGGAACTTAAGAAAATGTATCTTGCCCCCATTGTACAGTACATACAACTAAATGTGTCTTTATGGAGGCCTTGGGGCGGGTACTGCCCGCTCATCACTACGCGCACAAGTGCGACCGCAGTTTTAATCAGTTTTACTATTGAGGGGAAAACTATTTAAGGACTTTGGATATTCTCCCAGATGTCTAAAACTGTGTTTTTAGACTAACTTTATCAGGCATGGAATGACTTCATTCATCGCGTGTGTATGTAAAGTGTTAGCATGTTAACAACCAGTGCTATTTCAGTTGAAATGTAGAGTTGTGATGAAATGTGTCACTATTTTGTGAACCAGAGATGGAAGGACAGCGTGGGAGAGGTCGGTAAGGTTAAACTGAGCGTAACTCACCTTAAATATCGCAACACAAGCGCAGGTATATCCGAAGTGAACTCCAATGGCAGCCATGTTGGAAGATGTGCAACACGCGTATGCGGCTCGTGTTCCGCTTCTAAAGGAACCACTTCCGGCAGAACCTTTTCAAAACAAAGCGTATAACTTTAAGAATAAGTTTAAAACCCATAAACAATTTAAATATAGGTAATAACTAGCTTATAAATTAAACTGTTTTGTTTCTTTTTTTAATGTCTCTGAGGGCAATGCATATCAAGTAGCCTATTGTGTGCCCAAATTCTAGAAATATACATGGCTAAGTGTACGGTTTAATGGCTCTTGAGGTAGCAACCGTAGCATGCATTATTATAGGACTATTTTTCAGTTTATAGGAAGTTTTACTGTTGGTATTATCTGTAAATATCATATTTCAGTCCAGTTTAAGACAATGTGATGACGTCAGTCCCGGTTTCTCTGGTGCTGCAGTTCAGCCGAGTAAGGGTTGTTGACTGGGACGCCATGATGAAGCTAATAATAACTCAAACGCTGTCATGGCGGTGCTGCCCTTCGTCTCTCTGCTGTTTATTACAGGGTTTACTTTTTCTGCGGCAGGCAACTGTGAAGGTTAGACAGCATGGTGTGAGCAGAAGTTATGTGTGACTACGGTTAACCAGTAGGCTTATTACACTGTGCTGATATCACCAACAGGTTATTTTTTGAGACGTCAACATCTCCCTATATATCTGCCGTGCATGTCTGGACAGATTGGGCAATACATACAAATATACTTTCTCGTGAGTTACTGCAATTCATGCAGTGACTGACATTATCTGCGCCTTTTACGCACCGCCTTCACTGTGTGTGTGCGTGTGCGCGTGCGTGTCCCCTTCCGACACCGGCATTTGTTTTCAAATGACCATGAACAGTAATTTACACACATAGATAACTCCATAGGTATGTGTATTCCCAAGTGAAAGAAATTCGTGTAATTTTAATCTCGATGTAGTGTTGTTTAGTCCTGTCGGAGTGCACCGGAACGAACGACATTATCATAATATCTTCTGAAAACAAATGCCCACAGACACACACACGCCCTAGGGACCGGACATCTTCTTCATAAAACTAATAATATGGCGTAATAATCGGGCAGTTCGATGTGTCTAACCATACGAAAGTATCTCGTGTGAACGAGATTGTAAGTGTATCCCACGAACCTTAAAGTTTAGGGGCTCCGTAAGTAGCTATGTGCTAAATTGCAAATATCAGACATTTTAACATTTCATTATGTCAGATAAAAAATGCGTGTTGTTGAAATATTGGAGTCAGGGAAGGGTCAGGTTTTTACAGAGGGGATTTTGAATATATGTTTGTATATCACTATCAATATAAAAATAGCAGCTATGTACAGACACACATTGTCAAAGTTAGTCAAATAAACACCTGAATGTGTATTTTGGATTATTTATTTACCCCTAGTCTGGAAGTAGACTGGATATGGAAGCACCAAACTCTCAAAAATGTACCGGTATATAAAAAACAAACATGCAGTTTGTCTGTAGTGTTTCCCCTTAATTGAAACACTCACAATACATTAGTTCCAATATACAGTACATAAGTATAAATATAGAGCTAAATGTTTTTTTGTCCACAAATAATCAGAATCGATTAGCAGCACGCTCACCCCATAATAATAATAATGAACTGGTGTGCAGTGTGTGTGGACTTTCTTTCCAGACTGTATGGCAGAATGACGTCGGCCCACAGAGAACTCACTCCTCCCCTGGTGGAGGAAGAGCTGATCCAGGCATGCACTGTCGCCCAGGGCAAGGAGGCGAGGCTGGTGAGAACACACACATGCACAGACTCCCATGTGAGCTGCAGAATTGACCAATATAAACCTATTTCTGAGGGTACTTGGCTGATCAAACGTGTGTTTATGTGCTGTCGTGTCCCAGTGTTACTATCTAGGAGCCACTATTGATGCAGCAACCCGTGTCACAGCATCGGTGTCTCGACCTCTGGCCTCTCACGTCCCCGTTGAGAAGATCTGCCAGCGCCTCAGCAGCACAGACATGCAGATCTGTGAGCTCAGATATGGTAAAGTGTTATCAAATGCATAACAAACACTTACCATTCACTTGTGTGTGTTGGCACAATATAAAGCATGTTTCTGTGTCAGCAGACCCTCAAGTGAAGGATCTGAGCAGCGACGGGCTGAAAATAATGAAAGTCTTGGAGCTGAGGAACATTTTAGCTTCGTGGGGAGAAGAGTGTCGAGGCTGTCTGGAGAAACACGAGTTTGTCAGCCTCATCCAGGAGAAAGCACTGCTGCATGCTCACAGTACGGAACTGTGAATATCATTTGTTTCTTCTGCTCCTTTCCAAAATATCATCAGAAAAATCTAATTTAAGTGCATGATTTACTAATTTGTGCCACCAAATGACTTAATTTGTATGTTAATAGAGGAGACATACATCTTTTTGTGCTGATACAGTATGTACCGGTTTAAAGCAACCACAACAATAGCAGCGTGGTAGATAGAGTTTCATAAAATACTGCCCATCAGATGTTCCCAAAAACGTTTCAAGTGTCATCAAAAATGCAGTCTATGAAAAGAAGCTATCCGACGAAAAGTTCAATTGAATATCTAAACAGGAGGTTCACGTTCATACGTTTATGTAAATGGTGGGTAAAAAAAAATGCTCTAGTAGTTTCTTTTGACAACAATCACTTGCATATATTAAAAAGTGTTTTGTTACACTGTTTATTTCACGTCCCATCACATTGACTTATTCATTTCTCAAATTCCTAATGTAACATTTTCCTCACTTCTATTGCAATGATAGCTGATTACGTCTATGTTTTTCCATAAGATTTCAAACTGATTCAATGACAAAAAAAACATAATAAATTATTATTATAAGTATCATGTCGTCGCTTATTGCAGATATCACTCACCATAAAGGGTTCTGACTACAGAACTGACTGGCTGTCAATTAGAAGGTCAGCTATCCACTGTTAACTACCCAGAGATCCACTTACAATGAAAAGCCAAATAACTACATTTTTAGATATGATGTTGATGGTGTTCCTACTGGTGTTGAATTGGCTTGGCATGATCGATTTTACGACGGCAGCCAGGCTGCTTTCAGACATGTAAAAGGAAGTCCTCTCTTTACTGCAGTCCTGTTTCAGAGAACAGTTCCTCTGAGTGAATCAGCCCCTTGTTATAAAGACTCAGTTTGTTCCTCAGTCTCTCCTTGGCTGGGGTTTCCACTGCAGTAGAGTTACCTGAAACACACAACAAAGCTACGGATTACTTTTAATACAGACAATACATCTATGTATCTATGTATGTCATACATAGATACATAGATGTATTTTTATCCAAGGCTGTTTTTAATGTTCTTGGCAAGATGGCTGTCACACCCAGGTAAAGTATTTTGGGAATTTCCCATACAAGGTATGTATAAAGGAAGTAAACACAATCCTCTCGACATCACCCATTGGTTATTGGACTAGGCTGTCATTTTTGTCATTGCCATTTTGGTCTTTTGGAACCAGAAGTGGCCATATTTGGATGAGAGTGTGGGCTGGGGAGGAGCAAGGTTCATCACGTGGTAACATTTTGGATACTAGTTAGGCTGGCTGAACAACGTGTGGTAGCAACGCAGTGGTAGCGACCTAGTGGTTTGTCAATAACAAAGTAGCCACGCCCCAAATGCTTATTTTTGTTTATTTTATTCTAAATGGAACCATAATATACAAAATAACATCGAGCTGTAATGACGAATACTTGCAACTAGCCGTAGAGGACATAAAGTTATCAGAACAATTTGAGTTTAGCGTAATTTTCTCAGACTTCTATTCAATCAAACTTCATTTGCAACTAATGGAATCTCTCTCTGCTGGCCATATCAATAATGCAGGTTTAAAGCACTTCCCTATTGGCCTTACTTTTTTCCACCAGGAGGTTGCCGACCATTATAGATAATCAAATTTGATCATATGTTCGTTTGGTTATCAAAAATGTAACAAATTCGGCATCTGTAATGTGGGATTTTATCAAAACTTACTCTGAGGACTGTCAGTGTGGTTGGGGGTGAAGCCATTGGCCCTGCAGTCCTCACAGGGCAGACCGCCTGTCTCAGCAGGGCAGCTGCACTGTACAGGCCAGCTACTGTACAGGTCAGCCGACGCCTCACCAGAAGCCCCCCCCACGTCGCTCAGAAACGTCACCTCCGACTGGCTGTATTCATTGGGCCCTTCCTGTGTTAGAGAACCAGGGAGGCTGAGCTGCTCATCGTGCTCTACAGGTATGGAGGATAAAAGGCTCATCTCAGTTTTAAGGGGGTTTCCATCATCCAGGCTGTGGGGTTGGTCCGCAGGGGGGCAGCTAGGTGGAGGAAGTATCTTGCTCAATGCCAAAAGAACCTGAAGACAGTAAAGATTTATAGTATTTATCTCATCCACATTCACCTAAATGAAGGTTGGTAGTAATGGGTTGGGATATGTACTCAGATTACACAAAATAAGTCGTTTTTATTAAGATTTAAAAATATGTGCAATTAGATTATAGTAACATTGTCAGGGATTACTTGATAACATTTTAGTTTAGATATTTGAAATATGGCAATTTCCATACCCAAAGTTTCAGAATAAACAGAGAAACCAAGTTTATTTAAAAAAATGTTTTAAATGCAGTCCTGGAAAAACCTCTGGGATGTCTTCCCAATCTGACCAAATCCTGCTTTAATAACCCTAGCAGCATGAATAAGACCATGAAACACAGTGGAAAGCACTACAAGTAACCATGTAGCCCTTTGAGCTTAGACTATTTGGTTATTTAAACATTCCTAAAGCAAAGATTGATCCTTGATTACTCACAGTCTCCATGCTTGGTCTGCTGCGGTGTCGACTCGCCGTGCAGTCCAGGGCCAGATGCAGCAGGCCGAGGCCGATGTCAGTGGGCCACCGACCTGCCGCCACATCCAAAAACTGTAGACAAGAGTCCACACCACCGCTGTCCTCCACCTCCGTTACCAGCAGATCTCTCTGACATAGCAGACACAGAGAGCACGAGGTTACTGCATACTGCAAATAGTGACTATTGTAAGACATCAACCTGCATTTTGAGGGCTAAAGAACTCTGTAAACTTTCTATTCTACCTTCAGTGACTCACCAGTGGTTTTTGTTTAGGTACTTCCTCTTTTACCTTCCTTCCTGTTACGGTTTCCATTATAACCTGAAGGCATGCAAATGAGAATTAACGGCAATAAATCATAATGTTTCTATCAGAAATCATAATCCACTACAGTCACAACAAAGATATAATAATACAACAAAGGATGTCTATGTGACATCCTAATTTACATACAGGGTGAGAAAGTTTTGCTGAGCTTATATTATTTAGTTACAATCACCATCCCAAAGCTGAAAACATCCAAGCTAGAGGAGAGCTTGCCGTCTCGGATGTAGTCCTCAGAAAGGTATGCCAGGTTGCTGTGGGACTTCGTATCCAGAGTGATGGTACAGAGCTGATTGGATGAATTAGGACGGAGGCGGGCCAACCCGAAGTCAGACACCTTGGGCTGCAGGGTGTCATCCAAAAGTATGTTTGCACTGTGCATAAAACACATATGGACACTTTGTAAACTTTGTTAGATACCTGAGATAACATCTGTAGTTAATACCAGCTTAGGAGATGTTCACCTATTGTTCTAAGTCACAAAATAAGACGGTAAGGTACCCATACGAGGAGCCTTTACATCATCTTAAAAACCGTGACAAAAGATTGATTTGCCGAACATGGCGTGGTGACGTGAAGCCATGCGACTGTCATGTACAGTAGTTTGTTTATAGCATAACGTTAGCTACTTACTTTTGGAAATTGTATTTAGGCTTCAACTATTATAAAAGGGGTGTTAATATGTGAAGATTATCCTGCTGAACAAAATATGTAAGTATCATGAACGTGTGTTAGCCACAGATCTTATTTTCTGCAATATACCAAAATCCAATGGAAGAAACCCATTGGATTTGTGTTGAAGTCCCTGCAATGCTATCTATTCGGTCTATCTAAAAGAATATGTCAGCACTGCACCACTCTATTAGGGCCGTAACATCTCAGATTGTTTCTTTCTAAGCTTGAAGCAATTGGTCATCCTGTAAATGATATAATGTTCAGGTTGAGTGTTGCACATCGCAGTGACAATGCTTTTCTGAAGAGAACAGGACAGCCAGAATGTGGAGGCGCTGAGTGATCAGGAGGTGTACCTGGAGATGTTGCCACAGATCACCGGGCAAGGCTGGGCTGTATGGAGGTGATACAAGGCCTTTGCAGTTCCCTTAATGATGTTGAGACGCTCTTGCCAGGACAGAGGGGGCTCTCCATCCTGTACAGTGACAATACACAATATTAAATATAAAACAAAAATATGCTTTCAAGTAAATTAACAATAACTGTGGTTTGAGACTCTGTGGGTCTCAGTCCTCTTTTAGGCAGTCTGGGACGTGATTTTAAAAGCTAAAATGCCAATTAATCCATCTGCTGATCTTAAAATCTGTTCAATACATGTTCTTTGACTTTATCTGTATGAAGTAAGGTTTATAACCATTTAATGCAACCATGGATAGAATAGGAAAACAAAATAGAATTGGGAGGGATGAAACCCTCTTTAATGGTCACACATGCAGAGCACAGAGCACACACAGTGACATTTGGCCTCTGCATTTAATCTATCCTAGTACTAGGAACCACTGTTCAGGGCAGCTATTGTACAGCGCCCGGGGATACATGTTCACTTCCTGCTTTTGATTGTGAAACTGTTACCTAGAAACCTTTCTCTGGTTTTGTTACAGACATAAACACACTTGCTTGTGGACATACTGCAGTAGGCCAACAGATGTTGATAAGTAAAACCCATACCTGATGGTGTAATCTGTGGAAGAGTGATCCATTATGGAGGTAAGGAGAGAGCACACAGTAGCGGTCCTCATTAGAAACACAGCACAACAACTCTAGGATGTTTGGATGTTGGTACCTGTAACACATCAATTCATAAAAATAAACAACTCTCTATCAGATAAATAAAGGAAGGTCATTTGCGAGTTGTTACATACAAAAGATGAGTTTCCATTTCTTTTCTGAAGACATCCCAGAGGTTTTTCCAGGACTGCATTTTTACCTGAAGAAAGATTGATAAAGAATGCATGAAGGCCGGAATGGGTTGAACAGCAAGCAAGCACATCTCCCAAGATGTCAGAATCAATAATCACCTGTTTAAAAAGCTTAACTGCGATCATTTGATCTCCCATGTGTGCTCTGTAGATATCAGAGAAGTGGCCCTCTGCAATTCTCAAGTCAGGATGGAAATGTTTGGTTGCTTCTATGATGTCTTGGAAAGTCGCCTCTAGTGGGAAGGATCCCTTATAAGAGAAAATACAAAAAATTATCATTTATTTTCTTAATTCTCACAGGAAATACAGGCTGAAGGCTTAAAGGCACAACATGGAATTTTCTGCCAACAGGGTGTCTTAATCAAAACCGTAACAAAAGACAGAGTGATGGTGGCTTTGTGAAGTAGCGTGGGACCATGGGAGTTGTTGTTTGCTCCAACAGTGCTGTTATTGCAGTCGAGCTTCTGTTCAGGTGCATTTTTACAAGGATCTGGATTTTCCACAAAAATTAAACGGGTAAAAACACTGCAAATACCACTTAAAATGACCAAGCTCTAAAAGGTATATGGTAGCAAAGTGGCTAAAAGAGAGTACATTTATGACAGTTTATAGAACTTATGGAGCTTATGGAAAGACAAGTTCATGTTAAAAGGTTATTTACCATTTAAACAAGTGAACAAACAATTCTACCTTATCTTTAGATGCTGACATCGGCCCTTTGGAATCTGCTTGTTGATCGCTGCTGGGCAAAGGCGACTCTGAAATAGACATATTGCCCAAATAGGAAATGTAATATGTATTTCTTGATAACTGCATCAATATGGTTTGCTTATAATACATGCATCACCAACAGGAACTGCGAAAGGGCTTTCCATTTCCCCTTTTCGATGTTACTTCCCTCAAAAACTGATTAAGTCCCCTTAGGGATACACATCTTTGCATTGACAATAATTAAAGCTTAAAAAAGCCACCACAATATTTGCAACAACTACTGGAAATATAAAGCAGTGAAACCTATGATGTAACATAGTATCCTGCCCCATTGGCCCTGCATTAGGTAAGAAGGCTACAGATAGGGGCTTTTCAGGGTTTACCTCTCCTGTGGTATGTTATATAGGTTTTTGTGCATGTAAAAAAAAGTCTCCAAAGGCAAAGGAGTTTCTCTCCCTCACACTCCCCCAGTGCCTGAAACACCTCCATTAGACTCCTTTTATTCCTTCCATAACATAATGACATCGCTTTGTAACACTTGCACTTCTATTGGCTAGTGCTCCAACCTTTGCCTTTAATTGTTTGTAACTGACCTTGAGCTTGACTCGTGAAGAGCTGCAGGGCCCTGAGGTGTCCCATGTCTTTGAGCAGGTTGAGAAGGTCCTGCACTCGTGAATTCTCCTGAGCCCAGGACCACAACAGCTCTCTGGTGGGGCTCCGACCCGCCAACTCCGCTCGCTCCAACATGCGGACTTCTAACAAGCTGGGGACAATTTGGACAGCTGGGGACCCACAAAGAGGATGGGCATACAATATATCAAATCAAGCTCACAGAGGAATACTGTGTTTTTATAACAAATATGAATACAGGTTCATTCACCTTTACATATTACACAATTCTTAGTATTGTATAATAATATGCCACGTTGAAAAACAACCAAATGCTAGCATTTCTGAACTTCCTCATTATTATTTAAAGAATACAAAAACAAAGGCTCCTTTGTCAACATTGTTCAAAAAAAAAGATTGTTGTATTTCTTATTGATGATATATTTGCAGTGGTGTGACTAAGTACATTTACCCAAGTATCCTACCATGTACTACATGTACTACAAAATCTGCATAATGAGTACTTTTACTTTAGCTACTTAAGTACAGTTTGAAGCTAATACCTTCGTACTTTTACTTGAGAGAAGCCTTGAACATGCAATGCAAGGCTTTTCCTTGTAACAGAGTATTCCTACACTCTGGTACTTCTACCAAGAGTACATCTTCCACCCCTGTATTTTTGTGATAGACATTGCATTTGCATATCCAATAGTATAAAAAGTTACATTCAGAGAAAGTTTCCTGTTAATTACAAAAAGCCACGAGTTAATTGTTATCTTAGTGGCTGCCGCTGCGGTAGACTTGTATCTCCAAACTTTAACCACGAAAAAGTAGTTCCTCACCTAGTACACGCCACCCGAACCTGTCATCTCCGCTGTCCATGATTCTACAGAACATTTCGATGATAGCCGGGGAGACATCGTAAAGGAAGGTGGAGGGGTCCATGTGAAAAGCCGCACAGACAGGAGACACTGACACACTGCGAGGCTTCACTGTGGTTGCTCAAATACGGAAACTCCCTCCGCCCCGTTACGCAGACAACTAAAGGAGTCATTAGGCACTCAAAACATTAGGCGTCAAATTTCGCCATTCGATATTTCACCATAAACTGCCATTAGCATTGTTTACAACAAACTTTAGGCTATTCTATTATTGGTTTATTTGTAATATTTTAAGAACATAACTAAACACTCACGTGCCATCATTTATAGTATGCCTATGTGGAAACCTGTAGTTTCCTGGTGTTTTTAGAAGAAAACATACTTAATTCGGTCTCTAGGGGAGTTTTACTTTGTTGTTATAATGTAAGTTTAAATACACCTGCAAAAACAGGACCTATGTATGTTATGCCCGAAATAAAAAAAGGCACAAACACATTTCTCTGTGTATTTTCGCTTTAGTTTAATGTCAGTTATGGATTTGTCCTCTATAACTGACCAATTAAATTGTATTATAGGAAGAGATTGTGTGCCATTAATACTGGCAAATGATTACAGAACTCGATGAATTAAGAATGATGACCATTTTTATTAACCAACCATACTGTATAATACCCATTTACAGAGGCAATCAAACCACACAAACATGGAAAATAATAGGCTTATGTGTTGTGTTGTACTTAAGTAAAAACACACGCTGTCGTAAACTCAAGAAGCATTAATCACTACTTACTTCACAATATAAAAAGTGCACAAGATAATTAATTAGATAAGTATTTTTAATCCCTTACATATCAAGCATTCAACACACACAGGAAGGCATGGGCATGTATAATCATCAGTGTAAATAGTTTCCTCTGTGATCACGTCCCCTTTACCTTATTTATTGTTACTGTACAGCTTAGTAACATACTTAATTCCGATTGGTCAATTTGGATGTTCAGCGGTCTTCTCTTTCTATATAACAGACCATTGCTAAGGACGCTCTGAAGAAGAAAATGTTACCAGGCCTGAACAGTTACAAGGCAGAAAAACCTTGACAAGTGCTGCAGTCATTTTAAGTTATGTTGCTAATCACATAAAGTTATGTTTTAATCAATATGTTATGTCAAATTATTGATTGAATATGTAGCCATGTAATAAGAAGGATAATATGCAGCGAGCCGGTCATTTAGTGGTGATCCTTTTCACTTTAATGTAGGCTCGCTGCATATTATCCTTTACATACTATCCATCAACGGACATGGCTTGCTGCTCCCTGATAAATCAACATTTAGTTAAAGGGGCTTCATTGCCATGTTGTATTTCTGATAAAAAAACGCAGCTGATTGCAGGCACAATATTTTCTCTCATTAGATGATGAAATCCAAGATTATAGATGAATCATTCCAATCTTCTTCATGTTGCTTCGCTTGGACTGAGCAGACCTGTGGTTATTAAACAAAGGATAGAAACAGTGTCACTCTGACATCAACTGCCCAAATGACTTGTTTATTAAGTTCAAAAATTAGAATTTTGAAACACTGAGAATCAATAAGGTACAAACCTGGAGCAAGGGGGCGCTTACATATCTGATACTGTAGAGAGAATAAAAAACATGTTGAGAACAAAATCAACATTTGAACTGCTCTATTTCTGAAACAGCTGACAAATTCTGTACTTGTGACATCTCATCCAGAAAACTGATATAGTGGTTTATATTCCTAAATTGTTTTATTTATTGTCAAGTTATGGATCTTAGAGCATGGTTGGTAACAGTAATATGATCCATGACAGTAAATGACATTGTTGAGAAACAGGAAATGTGGGGCGAAGAGCATTGCGATTTTATGTTACAACTTAAACCACTACGTCATAGGACCATATTTTTCAGGTAATTCTGCACTTTATTTTCTACTTTTAAGGTGATTTAAATGTTTATTTTCTTCCAGTACTAAGTACATATATTTTAAACTAAAACGTAGTGTTACTATATCCACTACACAATGTATTTCTGTAAGTCTTACATTTCTTTTGTCAATGTTTATTTAAAAAAGGGCAAGTGTTAGGCTAATCCTGACTGTATAAAAGGCTTTAAAAACAACAAAAACATAAATAGATTATTAATGTATTCATTTCAACTGTACATTTCAACTAATGTTCAATAATGTGATTCTGGTTTTAAGTGGTTGTGGCTCACATAAATGTTGCGCTATGCTGTAATTCATTGAACAAAAAGCAATAAACATGGACCTATTGCATGAAATCAAACAACAAAAATATATTTAATACATTTCTGTATTTTATGTAGTTGCTAATGTGTGAATCAGTAATTGTCTTTAAATGATTGTACCCACTCTGTAAACCTAATACTGTAATAAATGGAGGTGTATAGAGACTTACTCCAGGTGTATACCCTTGGGGATCCAAGATGAGTCACAACACAGGTGTACTTGTCATTTTGTGATGGGGTGAAAGGCACGTGCTTGGTTAGGTGGTAGTGCCAGTTCTCTTCGAAGGCCAGGTCAGTCTGTTTGGCTCCGAGGATCTCTTTTCCATTATTGAGCACTTTAATGGAGATTTCTGGTGGGTAGAAGCCCTTCACATGACAGATGAGGGTGTTGGGTTTCCCAATTATCCCTGGTCCTTTGCTGTACACCTGCACGTCAGGTGAAGCTACCAAAGAACAGAAAAACGTTCACACATATTCACACTGAAAAAACTGAACCGTTGACTTTAATGAACTGATTATGTCAACAAATGTCACATAACTATATTAGGTTAGTTGAAAGCAATGTTATTAAATTGAACCTATTTAAACGTAATGTTATTTCTTTCAACTAACCTAATACAGTTAGGTGGATCTGTTGACAAATTAAACCCAGAGCCTGTTTTTCAGGTTTCAGGCTCGAAAATGACATTCCCAGAACAAATGACCATATCTTCCCTTCTAAAAGGGTTAAATTAACCATTTTTTCTCTCAAAGTAATGATAAACCTGTGAGTTGGATGTAGAAAAGTCAGATTCAATATAGATGTTTTTTATTTTAAAGAAAATTCAGATTGAACATGGTAAAAAACTGTAAATTATAGTGTCGGTCCAAAAAATATGTTGTACTTATAGTGAAAACTAACCTTGGATGATGGGTTAGTAGACTAAAGGATTTAGGAATCCAAAGTACAGCATATAATAAGTACCCTATATCAAGATTGATGCAAAACAAGTGATATTTGACCTTTTTAGACAGATTTAGCAAAAAAACCCTCTTTTGGGGCCATTTGGGTGGATTTTCCATATCTCTGGCCCCCCTTGCTGGATTTTGACATGTGACATCTCTGTGTGCAGCTACGATAAGTAATAAGGGTACTTTTATCTTGAGTTCTGTGCCAATGTCCGTTAGCATTTTTCGCTAAGGGGTCATTTAGATACTTCTTATGAGACTTGTGTTTTGTTTTGGTAAACATGGTTTGTATCGTCAATTAGCTGAGATTATTTCCGTTATATAACATATAACACATGTATAACACATTAATAGGTACTTAAATATTAAGATCCCCTGAGACAGTGTTGTGAAAAAAAACAGGGTCCCCGACGGGGACCTTGGGGTTTAACAGGTTAATTAAAGTCAATTTGTCAGTGCAGGGAAAAAAACAAAGCTGCCAAAGACTAATGAATATTTCAAGGTCTATTCAACACATTCAAGTTTCTGCCCCCTTCGCAATAGTATTACATTCAAATGATGTGCTGTAGTATAATCAATTATGATTTCATTAGTTTGAAACCATGTGTTGGTGTGGTAGGCTTTGTTTTTCGTCTGGTCACTTAATCATTTAACATTACCTGGTAGGAGTGCCTTCGAAAAGATTATCCGGACCTTTAAATCCAATTACTCTGATATACTGCACTTCTCAAAGTGTTTGTGTATGAGAGCTTTTCCTTTGGCTCTTTTTTATCATTAAAGTAAATGAAGTAGGAAGTAAACAAAGCAGTTACATGTCATATATTGTGAGATCTGATGTCCTTTGTCCTTCTGCCATTTCCGTGAAATAACACGGCGCCATTTATAGGCCATCGGTACATAAAGTATCCCCGTATATTAAACTTACCATCTTTCGCTTTTGAAGGGAGGACAGAGAGCAGCCCGACGAGAACTGCGAGAAATATATTCATGATTTCACCTTCAGTTGGTTTCAGGAGGCCACTGAAGAGTTATTGTATATTTGTCTAAAATAAGAACCCCTCTCGAGTCAAAACCGAAAGTAAAAATGTGTGTGTTGAGTTCGTCTCAAGAGTTATTAAGTCAAATGGTGGGGAGGCTCTGACTCCGCCCAGAAAACCAGCTTCGGCCATGGCTTCGGTACCTCGTTGAAAATATAAAAAAGCAGAACTCGTCCACCAATAGAATAATCGAGACGACGTATCACTAGGCAGAATTTACCACGACACGTTGATCTGTGGCGCAGTTTCATGAGTTTGACCAGGAAGTCATGTTTGTTTGTCTGCGTTATGCTATAGCCTAATATGTCATAGTGTATTGTAGTTGATTAGTAATCATATATCTGTTATCCCTTAACAAGCATACAAATGATTTTATATATTGTCATAGTCGTCATTTAAAAAAGAGGGATTCACAGCAGTCGAAATGGGGACTATCTTAAGTTGTTTAAGGTTAATTTGATTCCAATATACAACAGAGCCTAGGCCTAGCGTGGCACAATTAAATGAAGTAAAAGCCCCTTCATAATACACATAGACAGTACATCCATTATTACAGTAAAAATAGATACAAATAAAATATCTGGTTAACACTAATAAGCATTTTCTTACAAAGTATACCACAAAGTAAAACTATAGTAGCTTGTTATTATCTATGCTGTGATTTCACCTGATGCCGTCAAAAAACGACATTCTTATAATTGAAAGTGAAAGGCCTTTCTCAAAGCACATATTGTGCTATAAAATAGCACAGGTGTAACTTATAAAAGCAGCTCAGTAGAATGTAACCATTACTTGTGTACACCTGAGAGAAAGGCCTATTGAGAAAGTAAGTTCACACACACATTAAGAAATATATTATTGTTTTTGGTCACCTGATATCTATCACCTGTTTGTTTTTTTGTATAGGCCCTGCATTTTTCATTCTAAAATCTCTAAATTAATGTTCGATTGTACTATAGTTGCCCAGTCTTTATGTTAACTGAAACTGCCATCATGTAACAAATAATATATACAATTAATTAGCTTTCCCTTGTGATACAGATATTCACTTACTAGATTAAGTAAAGTGTTTATTTGGATATTATAATACAATAACATGCAGCATATTTAAATGTATTTACTTATACAAACACATTTCTTTATGTGGAATAGTTTTTCACATTGACTATCGGCAATGTGATCAGCAGAGACGGTCAAATGGAACCAAAACAGAAGGAAAATGATGGGTGCTGCATTTAAATACCTATACATTTAGTTAATTAATTGTCACCCTGACAGCCCTGGTGTTTTCTACTTTATTAAGCCACAAAGATACCATGTCTACCAATATCCCTATGATAAAAGTATAAATTGAACAGGTTTGCATTTAAAAAAAAGAAGAAACCAAGGGTGTTTAAAGAGGCTTTTATTTAGAAGACAGCATTCAAAGAGACCTCAAATAAAAGAATAAACTGAATTCACACTTCTATCTGATCTAGAAAAAGAACACACCCCTTTATCATGTATCTCAACAATTAGTATTTGATGCCTCATTTAGGTGAAAAAAAGGTCTAATTACAGCTTAACATTATTAGTACACAAACAAAATCACTCCAGTTTAATATTTGCACATCTGAGTAGCAAAGGCTCGAAAATACGTGTACATCTAAGCAACACACTCCTAAATTACAAAAGAATGAATATCCCGCAGCCCGTGCCCTTTCTCACATTACAAAAGTAAGTGGAAATTCCCCTTGATGTGATATTTATGTTTTGTGAGAAAAAAAAAGAGAAAGTCCGAAAAAACTGTTATTCAGCTGATTGGAGATGTGAAGAATAAATGCTGCTGGAGACAGGGCCCAACCATCCGGTTTTCTTTCTGGAAAGAGAAAATGACAACCCAGCGTTATACAGCAGAAAACAACAATCAAATGTGGCACTGCTGGCAGAGAAGCATGAATGTAGCTATAAAATAAAGCACTCACCAATCTGGGCCTTCGCTGACATTTACATATTAGGGTCTATCAGAAAAGAAAAGCACATACATAAGTTACAGTGTCAAATTACATTTCATTTAATGATTATTTGAACCAAGGCCACTTACAATACATATGATCTACACTTAAAAGGCTTTGTGTCATGTATTTTTGGACATGTATTTATATTTATTCATAAGTATATTTTACACACATTTTGGCTAATCCTTACTTACCCCAGGCATATTGTTTGGGGGTCGAACCATGAGTGACCTTGCAGCTGTACTTTTCTCCCTCCTTGGGAGTGAAGGGCACGCTTTTGGTCAGATGGAAGCGCCAGTTCTTTTTGAAGGCCAGGTCAGTCTGCTCGGCATTGCGGATTTCCTCATCATCTTTCATCAGCTGGATCATGATGTCAGGGGGGTGGAAGCCGCTCACATGGCAGATCAGGGTGTTAACGGTCCCGAACTCTGCTGGGCCATGGCTATAGACCATGACCTTGGGAGGAGCTAGAGGCAACAAAGAGAGGGAAGTTAGGCCAAAAAAACTTCCATCTCAGTGAAAATGGCTACAAAAAATGACAATTGGGGAAATAACAAAATGTGTTTTCATCTGGAAGGTTTTTTTTATGTTGACGGTAACAAAAGTCAGGTAAAAAAAGTTAAAACATACTTGAATTGTTATTTTCTAAAATATAATTGTATTGTTTATATATACATTTTTTGCAATGTATTTATCAAAGTCTAAAAGAAAGCAAAGTAGAAGATTCCCACCGATAACAAACATGGCTGTCCAACTGTCCAAACTGACGTAAGGTAAATTGTTTGCCAATAATAATTAAAAAAACTGAGAGGACTTCACTTAACCGATTTGAGTTACTGTGGTGCAGAATTTTTTTTAATTTAAAATATATATATTTGATTTTAAGCGTATAGTGTATATTTAAAATGACAATAAAGTATCTATCTATATTGCATCACATCAAAAATGTAGATTGTTGAGGAGGAAATAACAATTTAAAAAATGCATCTGGTGGGACACTTGGGAGAATACAAAACAAGGGCACTCAAAAATTTGGAAAATAACAATGGAACTACTCACAACCATGATGAGGCTCATTAATTTACTGACTGAACAAAATAAAGATATCCTCCGTCAGTAAACACATGTTTATATCAGTACTTTTCTCGTGTGAACTATCTTAGGTTTTAAAGATGATTTGGAAATTCACCCTCTGGTGTTTTGTTTGTAAATCCTACTCCCATATAAAACCAGTGGAGGGCGCATTCACGGCCAGTTGGTATTACAGGAAATCGAAACTTAATTCAGATTGTTGAGGGGAATTCCACTGAAATAAAAACATGACAAACAATATTTCTCTTTTGCACTTGACTCTTACATTAGTGTCTGGAGGTTTATAACAAGTAGCTTTTTAAAGATATACACCTTACTATCTGTTTGTATTCTGTATATTACATTGTCCTGATTAGCTTTTAGCCTTTCAAGGATGACTTACTAGAGATACAGTTTATGGTATTTTACAGTAAAAGAACAAGGTTTAAGTTACTGCATCAAAACAACAATACTTACTGTGATTGGTGTCCTGTGCAAAGGTGACAGCTACCAGAGCTGCAAGGCAGAAAAGAATCCTCATTTTTGCTTAATTCTCCTTTTGTAGTTTAAAAGCTGGAATAACAGAGACAAGTGTGTCTGCTTTCTCCAAAGTACAGAACTAAAGTGAAAGTATAGAACATGGCATATTTATCAAGCGCTGTAAAACCGCCCAGCCCAGCATCACAGCCAATCGTTAAATGACATCGCCCTGTTGCCAGGTAAAATATAGCTGAACAGGTTTGGTCCTTTATGGATAGGAGAGTTTTGTGCAAAACTCCCTAAACATATCACCATCCTCGTATAAAAAAAAGAAAAACTGCTCCTTTTGTTTTTTTTAAACAAGAATATATGTACTTTAGTCCTGTAACTTAAAGGAGAATTGAAGATTCAGATTAATAATACAAACATAATCATAATATTAGTTATCATGCATTATTTTGTGTTGAAATAAACTTAGTGAAATCCAGAAATAACAAGGCAGTATTTAGTCTAAGAAAAAAGCTCCTCCTTTAACAGCACCACCATTGTAGTGATAAACACTGAATCAGCAATAATAATCTAATAATAATAATAATAATAATAATTCTACTTTTACTTTTGGTACTTAAGGTACTTTTTGTTTCAAATACTTTTGTTCTTTAACCTCAGTAAGATTAAGTATTTCAGTGCTATAGTATTTCTACTTTTTCTAAGATCTAAGTGCTGAAATCAAGAATGGTTTCTATGCTAGTTTTGTGGGGTCATGTGATCTTGTGTATGCCTCCCTAAATGAAGCGTAACTCAAATCATCACTCTCTTTAAACAACCTCTTTTTGAATAAGTGAAAGAAGTAGGGCTCTTTTTCTGAGCATTTTCAACTTGTTATTTCAAGCGTTGGAATGTGTTTTTATGGTTTTGGTTTTCCCCTGCCACGTGAATTCTTCAATGACAGGTAATGACAAAAAAGAAACTGAAATTAAGCATTACAAAATATTTGGATATGAGTGCTTCTCTGAATCAAAATGTGTTTGTTTAAGATACACACCAATATCAAACCACAAGCAACTCAAAATCTTAATTGTTAATAACAATACATAATCAGTAAAGGAGTTTTAATCTTTTCAAGTAAAAGTGCCTTGACGTTTTCTTGGGATTTTTGTAAAATGAAGCTTTGTTTTATTTTTATTTTGTAAGGGTTATTTGACTCTCCATAATGTGTTAAGGTGCTAGAATTGCCATGTTTTTTTATTGCAGAGGTTGTTGTATTTGGAACAAGGCCCTTATCTTATCTAAGTCACATGTCACCCTGCTGAGTGGTAAAGCCTGTTTGGAGTCACACTGTATTCCGTAAAATAATTAATAATCATTGACATTGACATTGAATGTAATGTACTGTGTTCTCTCTGTGTTGCCCAACCTCAAACTGTGTAATATTATCAACAATCCGCTTTACAGCAATGTTCATTGTAAATGTTCAATAAAGTTTGTTGAACAAAAAGCGCTTGACTTTTTTTACTCAGTTTGGTGACGTCACCCCGGCACAGGCTGTTTAACGCCAGTGTTTCCGTCTTCTCTTCTCCTGAAGCCACATAAACTACATTTCTTTTTCTAGCTGAGAAAACATTAGGGTGACATCATGAGTACTGAAAAATACCCCAGGACGTCTATTGAAGACGACTTCAACTATGGCACGAATGTCGCAACAGCCAGTGTCCAGATACGGATGGGTAAGTGATTTAATGTTTGGGCCGTGGTGTTTACAGCACCTAGCCTCGCCAGCTAACGCTAGTTTACACTACGTACACTACGTACTGTGGACATATACAGTTCTTCTGTATTATAGCTATGGTAACAACCTTATATAACATCTGGATCCAAAAAAACTCTGGTTATCTTCTTCACACAAACATTTTACATTTATATTTAATTTATATGCCATTCCTTGCACACTGAATGTAAATAATACCCTACTACTAGCTAGTCATTTTGCCCTTCATAGTGTTTATTTGTCAGTCAGTCTACAGATTTTTATTTTTCATGGTCAGCTTGTATATATATTTGACATTTTAGTTCTGTTTTATTTTCTATTTTCTGACTCTGTTTATTTTCTACTCTTTATTTTAAAATGATGTGCAATGCCTTTGTTTTAACATGCTTCTGTAATGAACAATGTTCCAAATATAATCTCTTTGTATAATGTTTGATTATGATTAGCAAAACCATTACAGTGACAATGTTGTTAGCATTAATCAACGTTTATCAAATCAAAGGTAATTTATCGCAAACACGTTTGTCTCAGTGAACTTTGCATAAACAAACATCGTAAGCAATAACATTACAGGAAAAAAAAAAAAAGACAAGATAGAGTGTAAAATACAAATACAATTAGGGAACATAGGGAATAATCTGAAATCAACTCTAACTAAAGGCTTTGTTAAAAAGGAAGATAAGTAGAATATAATGTTGTTGGCTTGAAGGAACCACACGTTACCAACATTGACGTTACCACCTTCTTACAGGTTTAAAAACATATCCAGCTGTTAATAGTGGTTCACACCTGGTGGTATTTTCCTCACACACAAGCAGTTGTTTCTGGTTTCAAATATTGAGTGTGGTTCTGTATTACTGCGCCTAACTTGCTGTGTTTGTTGATCAGACTTCCTGAGGAAGGTGTACACCCTGCTGAGTCTGCAGATCATCCTGACCACAGCCACCTCTGCCCTCTTCATGTTCTGTCAACCCATCAAGGACTTTGTCCACACCAGGTGAGGATGGTCTGTTATACGTCAAGATGAAAAATGACGGATTCGTGACCCATGAAAGTTTAGGGAATGTGAAGCTGACCGTTGAGCGGCCCGACCAAGCAAGGAGGCAGAGCGTCCAAAAGTATAACCCGGTGTGGGCATTTATTAAACTCGATCCCAGGACACAGCCTCAATCTTGCTGTTTTTGTGAGCACAGTCACCAGCCTCAAGGATCTCACAAACACTACCTCCCCAAAACAGACAGGGCAACAGAGCCTAAAGACACACACAATCAGCAATTAGACACGGGTGGGGGGGGGGGGGGGGGGGAGACAACACAGGGCACCAGGTGAACACAATCACCCGTAACAGACATGGGGGAAGGGGAACA